>NC_081406.1:481585399-481642899 GCF_030272615.1 Cryptomeria japonica | reverse complement strand
TTGCCTTCTTCGTCATGCAAACAACACCCATTACCTGCAGTTCCTAGATTACCACGAGATGCTCCATCAAAGTTTAACTTAAACCACCCCCTTTTAGGGGCTATCCACTTACAATCATTCCTCAATTATTGATTTTTGGAACTACCAATACCAACAAAGGGAGGGATCTTCAAGCCAAACCATCTCCCTCTCATCTTTGCATCCCAATAAGTCATCTCAAAGAGAGTGTTGGGGAATTTAGAGATTCTGCTATTTAAAATCTCTACTATTGAAGCTTCTATTTTGATTACTAAGAGGGACCAATTCATCTTCTTGTCCTTAAAGAGCCTCCTATTGCATTTCTTCCAAAGTTCCCAGATAACCAGTGAAGGAGCTAAGATCCACGGGCCTCCATAAAGGGAGTTCTTAAAAAGGATTAGCCAAGTTTGAAAAATTCCTAAGATGGAGTGAGGTAGGGCAGAGGACCATCCTAATTTATTGCATAACCATAGCCAGCATTTGGATGCATAGTTGCAATTGAGAAGGCTGTGATCCGTATCTTCATCCGCCCCTTCACACAAAGGACATCTACTTGGACCTTCATAGCCCATCTTTCTAAACTTATCTGTTGTGAGAATCTTGCCCTAGAGGGCCAGCTAAGAGAAGACCCTGGCCTTGGGCAGACACATCTTGTCCCAGCACAAGGCTATAGGGATCGTGGTGGTCGAAGAAAGGTGTTTCTTAAGGAGAGCATTATAACCATCTTTGGAGGAGTATTCCCCTAATTTTGAACCATCCCATATCAAAGAATCAGGCCCTAAATTGAAAGCGACCATCCTTTTCTCCAGAATATCCTGGAGCAGAATTTTTTCCTTAAGCGGGATATTAACCTGATCGAGGGATCTCCAAAACCAACCCTTAGCTAAGTCACCCTCAAAGGGCAAAATATAGTTGTTAACATACCTACCCCAAGCTGATATAAGCAATGCTCTGGAAGACTCCAAATTGGCCTGATGTTGAAGGACTGGAAAACCCCCCAAGAGTCTAACCAGAAGAGAGCTTTATCACCCTTACCCAGATTCCAAGTCAGTTTGTCTGAGATGATATTCCTACAAACCATCATAAAGTTCCAAATACGAGAACCTCTCGGTGGAGAGGGATCTCTAAAGAGGCTCAAATGGTCTCTACCTTGAAGATACTTGTGAAAGAGGATTTGGGCCCATTTTAGATGAGGGATTTAAACATTTTCCATACTAATTTATCTCCTAACACCCTGCTTTTAACTTTAATATCCTTAAGCCTACACATTTTTATGACTTTTACATCAGATAAAATGATTTTCATGAGCTTCTTTGACTTGCAAGCGAAAGTTATTCCATAAATAATTATATACCTTATGATGTAAAAAAACAATTCTTGCCTATGTGACATGTCTTGCTATGGAATGACATACAATGTTAATTAATGTAGAATGTACCATTCATTAAAGTATGCCTATATAACATGTTTTATTTTTTAGGTTAATTAGTAAGGGTTTGAAATAAATTTATTATGAGATTAATATGGGTTTTACATTAAAATTTTATTGAGCATAATAATTTTTTGTAATATACATTTTAATATTAAGATTTTATTTTAACAAATTTGAATTAGAATTTCTATTATAATTTTTAATAGTTTTCAATTGTAAGATTTGTATCATTCTTTATGATGTATCATTAGAGAGAGAAGATGTTTCCAATCATACCTAATTTGTCATATAAAAGATGAGCTATTATGATTCATCATCAAAAAGATGAGATGTTGACATCTCCTCCTCCCAGTAATAGATCATACAATATGATCTAAAATATTAATGTATAAATTACAACACATTTTTTTCATTAAAAAATTACAACTCATCCACATATACTATAAAAATATCATTCCATTTAATTGCATCACTTTTAGTTTATAAAACATTTCATCTTATTCTCTAATATGGAATATTTGACATCTATTTTTGGAATGAAAGCATTTTAGATTCAACATATAGTTGGGTGCCATTGAAAAGATTAATAATTGTAAAATACTATATTTTATGGTTAATTTTCTTGTCTCTCCTAGATTTTTTTTAATCCATGTTAATGGTTCTTCTACCTTTGAAAAAAAAGTTAATCAAATATTTAAGTTTATCTAATTTTAAGGTAAAAAGTTTGTGTTGAGTTAATAAGGTCATGGGTTTTAATATAGAGATTCAAATTTGAAATCTTAAAGAAACATTTAAATGTGAATTTATAAGTGGTGATTAAGATAATTAGTAATTGAATATATTGAATAAAATTAGATGTTGCCTTAGGTGAGGATGTCCCTCTTGTAGTCTCTACCAATATGGGTCGAGATAAAAATATCATCTTACCAATTATTAATTCTCTTAATTTCTAATTAAATCTAGTAAGATGTATCTACACAAACATAAATCAACTTAGATTTAATTATAATTTTAAGCATAGAAATAAATTTTAGATCTAGTTATAATTTTAAGCATATATATTAGGAATTTAAAATATTTAGTGTTTATCAGAGAAAATAACTATGAAAAAGAAGGGTTATCCTTCATGACATAATTCAAGGGAGTAAGGATAATGAGTAAGACTGTTCTTATTACTAGTGATGATTCTAGAAAGATCTCTCTTTCTCCTTTTGGCATGTGTTGGCTGCAGATGATGTAATTATTGTGTCATTTTTTCGCATGCTTTGTGGGTTGATATCTCTTCTACTCGGACCTCACTTTTTAAAGTGATTGTCATGATTTCTCTGAGAATTATGGGGGGAGCTAGGAAGCGGGTTGAGCCTCCGAGTTGTGAGCAGCTGAAGAATAACCATAAAATATGGAGGCTTCTTGTGAAATGGGGTGTTACTCCCTTCATTGAGAATATACAGGGGGTTAAAAAGGGTGTTACTGTTTATTTTGATAAGCATTGGAAGAATGGAACCATTACTCTATATGGGTGCAAGGTTACGCTGGATGAGAATTTGATAGCTGAAGTTACGAGTCTTTCCTCTAATGGCATGAAATACTACAGAGATGGGAATTACATGGAGAATGCGGTGCAGAACTTTCTAAAATCTGAGAAGGAAAGGGGGAAGTTGGTGAAGAAGACTACCAACTTTTATGATATCAGTGTTCTCAAGGACATTTGGGCCAGACTCCTTAAGGTACTCATGGACTACTTTACTCTTGATGGGCATTTTACCAAGGTTTATGGCCACCATTTTGTTTGATTAAACCATTTATGCCATAATTTTAGGGTTTCTTTTCCTTTTTTCTTGATGTCCTCTCTTCGGGCTAGCTTTAGAGCTCATAGGAAGAATTCGTCCAAGCACCCTATCTTTCATGAAGGATTGTTTGTGTTAATTGATAAACATTTTTTAGCCCTTCCTTCCCCTTCTTCTTATATCCCCACTTCTTTGAATGATAATACCAGTGTTGGGGAGTCTAGGGATGAGGAATCCATTTCAAATTTGAAGGATGAGACTTTCTCTCCTCCTAAAAATACTAAAATTGAGAATACTCCTAAAGCCAAACCTATTTTGGGCAAGGGTAAGAAGGGTTTGAAGAAGTTTGTTATCTCCTCCTCTTCTACCTCTGCTGGTAATGAGGCCTCTACTTCTGGTGGCCATAGGGGGATTCTGAGGACAATGCGGTCAACAAAAGAGTTAGCTCGGAGCCTGGGAGTCAGAATTATGAGATACCCCCTTCGTCTCTTCATCAGGAAACCATTAAATCCATTGGGGTTGTTGTTCAGAAGGACCTTCATGCTAAGAGTGTTGAGCTTAATGATAAAAGCGACGAATATGTGGATATCCTGGGTATGGCAAGATACCATGTCATTGATGCTTTCAATCTTTTTAAATGGCTCTTCCATGAAATCAAAGAGGTAAAACTTAACCAGAGGGCTTTGAGTAGTAAGTTGGAAGCTATGCCCACTTCTACTTGTCAGGATAGGCTTAATGGTGATCGTCAGTGGACTGGGGATGAGAAAAAATCTATTGTGGATTGTATCAATAGAGTTGTTGAAGGTATTGATCATATGAAGAAAGGTTTTGAAGACAGATTCACCCATGTTGAGGAGAATTACAAGAAAATTCAGGCTACTCTCACGACCATTATGTCCAATAGTCATAGAATTGTCAAACAAACGACTGATGCTATGAATATAATGGTGAATAATTTTGACAGTATTCAACAAGACAAGATGCTGGTCAATTTGGATGATGATAAAGACAAGACTCAGGGGGATTTTGCCCCTTGTAAGCGGACTAGGGGGAATTTGAAAAAGAAAGATGCTACCCAAAGTGTGGAATACAAGGAGCTGAGGTCTATTGCTGATAAAATGAGTCTTCTGGAGACTGAGTGTTGGCATTGTGTTATCATTCATGTGAACTCATATAGTATCCAGCATACTACATAATCTTTCTCCCCCTTTGTATGATCCAGTGGATTCTCACACATGTAGTATGTGGTATACTATAGAATCCTTCTCCCCCTTTGACAACAATGGCAAAGGGCACTGTCGGGATATCATTCCTCCTTGTATTTGTCAGGCATTGACATAATTCTTTCTCCATCTTTGTCTTTATCGGATGTCTCTCCTTCTTTGATACCAATTGTTGCATTTTGTTACATTTTCTCAAGTCACGACACTTGAGATGGAGGACTCAACCATCAACTGACACCAATTGAGCATGCAGATTTTATATCATTTGTTAAACTGCTCAATTTCAGAGGGATGTGTCAGTGAACACTACTCACCAACCGGTCAACCTGCATCACCTCCTTTTTTATCCCAAATTTCTTTAGGAACCAAATGTGATTGTACTACCAAAACAACCAGCCAACTAACAAGTAGGAATCAAATGTGATTATACTATGAATAAAACCAACCAAATGATAGGTAGATACCCCTTAAAATGAAATTTTCCTGGGTATTCCTATTGTAACCATTTCATATACCTTACTCTATCGATGAGATACCTTCTCTGCTACATCGGTACACTTCTCTTGTTACTCACATTTGTTGCTTCACTGTCGGTAAACTCTACCGGTACACCTCTCCTCTTCTTCTACTCTACTAAGTCTTCACCTTACTCTTTTCTCTTCACCGGTACTACACTTTGTCAATTCTATGTCTGCCTCCTCTACAGTTTCCTTCACTTCTGCTTTGCCGGTATGAACACTACCGGTTCTGCTCTGCTACCGGTTGGACACTTCAACCAGTGTTCACCCTCACTCTCAGTCTCTCTTCTCAGGTATGCATTGAGCACTTGACTAACTTGCTCTTACATGTAGAAGTAACACTTAATCACTTTGCAACAACTCTATCCTCTTCTCTTCAGCAGCCCTATTCTCTCATCTAGTGGAAACCATCTCTGTTTTTGGCTTACATATTTATAAACTAGTTTTCATGCCAAAAACCAATTCAAACTTTGAGTAGTTAGGGTTTCCTCACTTACCTTGAGGCAAACCAAATCCAATCAGATCTTCTTCGATCTGGTCTCTCTGACAGCCAACTATACACCTTCGCCATTATCACACCTTCTTGACCATGCCTTCTATCTTTGGAAATCTGCTTTTTACCTTGTCGGTTGATCTCTTGGTCAAGCACCGAGATTGGTCTTATTGTTTCCTTCAACCACCTTGATCTTCTCAATCACTCTTAGTTGTCTCTCAGTTGTCATCCAAACCTCGAGCCGCAAACCTCTAAAACACATCCCATGATTTGTGGGATCTTCCATTAATGTCGACCAACTCTGCAACTACCCTGTCGGTGTACATTCCTTCTTCATCCGAATGCAGGTCCGCCACCTTGACTCCATGTGGCATCCAGGTCGAACAACTACCAGCTTGACTCTTTATGTCGGTCCAAATAGGATCACCGACCAAATACTCTACCAATTTCTCTTCTCTGTCATTTTACTAACCCTACCGGTATCTCACACTCTACTAGTTGACTCCTCATGTCTGCACTTTGTTGAACTACTGGTAGAACACCTAAACCTATCTTCAGACATGTCTATACCAAGCATACACATTCCCACAAAGTGGAAGGACATCTGCATTTGCACCTTTCTCATATTATCGGTGGACTTACATACCGGTAAATACTTTTGATCTACATCAGCATCTCAACATGCCTTCTCAGTCGGTTCAATGCATATCCCTGATTTTATGTACTTGATGCACACCTCTTCTTCCTTATCTCATAAAAATATAATGCACACAATGCATGATAGGAGATAAGTTCCACTTACCGATGGAGTGACACTTTGTCTTCTGCATCCTGCAATGTACTCATGTGACTTCCTTATTTGTGCAGCATATCTTCAAGCAGGCACATGTGATCCAGTGTGAGCACATTCACTATCAGTCATTGCTTCTCATGATGACTGCATCTTCATCCGGTGGGAGTCTTGTTATTCTGCAACTTCACAGCATACGTGTGATCTATTCATTCTTCTCCTGTTGTGTTGATATATTTTAGGTAACATTCTGCCTCTTCGTCACAAACAATAGCTCAAGCACCTTGTCCCTCCAGCTTGTACACTGGTCATGAGCTTTGCCGGCTGGCAACCACTCACTTGGTTGATCTAAATTTTCCATGTCAACACATCACTTACCAGTTGACATCCTTTCCTTACCAGTACCGATCAGCTTCCCAACTCATCCACACAAGTCAAGCACTAACTTGTGTACCGGTGACTCCTGGGGTCATTTCCTTACCTTACCAGTGTTCTGCAACACAAGGTGATATCAAATATATCTCAACCTGTACTCCTCCTTGATAGTATTGCACATACATCTCTCATATCGGTAGTCATCCCATACCGGTTGACATCAATGACAACACAATGCCAACAATCTCCCCCTTCAAGGAAACAACAAGACCAATCTCGGTGATTGAGAAGATGGAGGGGGTTGAAGGAAACAGCAAGACCAATCTCAGTGCTTGACCAAGAGATGAGCCGACAAGGTAAAAAGTAGATTGCCAAAGATAGAAGGCGTGGTCAAGAAGGTGCGATAATGGTGGAGGTGTATAGTTGGCTGTTAGAGAGATCAGATCAATATGGTTTGCCTCGAGGTAAGTGAGGAAACCCTAACTGCTCAAAGTTTGAATTGGTTTTTGGCGGGAAAACTAGTCTATAAATATGTAAGCCAAAAACAAAGATGGTTGTCGCTGGATGAGAGAGTAGGGTTGTTGAAGAGAAGAGGATAGACTTGTTGTGAAGTAATTAAGTGTTACTTATACATGTAAGAGCAAGTCAGTCAAGTGCTCAACGCATACCTAAGAAGAGAGACTGAGAGTGAGGGTGAACATTGGTTGAAGTGTTCAACCGGTAGCAGAGCATAACTGGTAGTGTTCATACCAGTAAAGCAGAAGTGAAGGAAGCTACAGAGGAGGCAGACATAGAACCGATAGAGTGTAGTACTGGTGAAGAGCAAAGAGTAAGGTGAAGACTCAGTAAAGAAGAAGAGGAGAGGTGTACCGATAGAGTTTACCGGCAGTGAAGCAGCAGATGTGAGCAACAAGAGAAGTGTACTGATGTAGCAGAGAAGGTATCTCACCGGTAGAGTAAGGTATATGAAATGGTTACAAGATTCACTTGTAACAGTATGACTACTTTTGTACTTGAAGTTATCTTTGTGAACACTGAGTTGTAGCTCGATGAAGGGGTTGGTGCTCCTTGGGTTGGTGCCCTAAATCAGGGGTTGTAGCTCCTTTGGGTTGTAGCCCATAAACAAATTAGGGGTTGGTGCTCCTTGGGTTGGTGTCCTAAATTAGGGGTTGTTGCTCCTTGGGTAGTAGCCCTAAACATTGTAACTGAGTTTTGATTGTGAGGATGGATTGGAGCAGTAGACTCCAGCAGCATTCCTCATTGAGGTTTTTTCCATCTTGGGTTTTCCTCGTACATATCGGTGTTATGTGATGTCCCTTTGTGTGAATGTTTTTGTTATTAGTCTTCCCACTAATCGGTAAGTGTGCATTATGTTCTATCCCATAACTCGTATACTCACATAAGTCAGTTAAAGGGAAACAAGTTGAGAACCACTGATTCACCCCCCCTCTCAGTGGTGCATTGTGTCTAGCACTAAGGTCACTGAGACCCTTAAGAACCTTATGTAGTATCTTTGGTTTTGTCTCTTTCTTGTTGCTAGTATGTGGGTCATTGCTGGTTTTTTGTTGCTCGTCTAGGCTTATGTTGGTTCTTTGGTTGCCATATGTATTGTTCTATCTTTTGCAACCTATTTTGTTTTGATGTTTTGATTATAAACCTTTTAGAATCTTCTTTGTAAAGGGTTTCAGGGCCCCTTCAAAACCTGTTTTTGCCTAATCCAAAACTATGAAAAAGAAGGGTACTCAACTCTAGATTTGAAGAAAAATAATTTAAATATGAGATTGAAATATAAATTGCCTTAGAATTAGAAATATTTTCTTTATTTATACATTGTCTCAGGTCTAGAATATTTTGTATAGTCTATGAAGGATTGAGTTCACAAGTATGGGTTACTTTTATGTATACAAAATTTTTCACTTAGCACAAATTTAAAATTTGATGCAATATGATACATGAGATTGTGATTTTGATTTCTCCCTCACCCTTTTCATCTCTCTCTCTCTCTCTCTCTCTCTCTCTCTCTCTCTCTCTCTCTCTCTCTCTCTCTCTCTCTCTCTCTCTCTCTCTCTCTCTCTCTCTCTCTCTCTCTCTCTTCATCTCCTCTACCATCTCTTTTTATCTCCCTCCATCTCTATCTATGGAAATTTATTCTTCCTCTTATTTCCTCCCTTTTTTTCTTTTCCAAAGCTCTCTCTCTCTCTCTCTCTCTCTCTCTCTCTCTCTCTCTCTCTCTCTCTCTCTCTCTCTCTCTCTCTCTCTGTACTTCTCCTCTACCATCTCTTTTTATCTCCCTCTCTCTTTGTATATGGAAATTTATTCTTCCTCTTATTTCCTCCCTTTTTTCTTTTCTAAAGTGCCACAATTAGGTTTGGACATGCTACTAATAGTTTGATAAATCCCACATATTTGAGGTGCCAAAAGTGATCAAAAAATAAAGATGCATATCATCTAGATCATCCATGAAAGGAAAGGTAACCTCTAACTCAAAACCATCCTCCTTTGCCTCAGATGAAATGTCATGTATGTGGTCATGTTTAGGAACAACAAGAGGAGGCTGAACCTCCATATGTTGTGTCAAAGGTAAAGGCTCTGAATGTTGGACTGAATCAAGTACTGAAACAGGTTGGGGCTCCAAGAATCTACCATGATTTCTCCAAGTAAAATCTGTGTGTGAAATTTGGAATCTGTATTTGAAACACAAACACTCAATAAATCATTGCATGCATGGTTAATTGATCAAAATCAATAAATGTAAAAACCATAACAAATCGACCTATTGCCTCCTAAAAGATGTGAGTATAGATTTTCTCTTAGATTTATCTAAGCAATACCAGTTACTAGACTACACCAAGATGGAGGATTTAATCTATATGAATGCAAACTAAATGAATGCAAGATTAAGAAAATCAAGCTAGATTAGCCTAAAATGATATGAGAAGCATGATTGTATGCATGATTAATCTAAAATGCTAATTATACTAGATGTTTGAGATAAAAATGCCTATAGTAATGATGCTAAAATTTAGAATGCAAGGGATCTTTATTTCTCCAAAATGAGGGGTATTTATAGGAATTCCAAGGGCAAAGCTAAGGTGGTAGGAATCGACGGTCCAGATTTGATCTGAAGATATCAAGGGCTAAGATTGGGGAATTCGAAGAAGAGGTTGGGGGAAGGGAAACATGTCATCTCTGTGATGACAAATGTCAAGGAACCTTGCCCATGAGAGGGCAAGTGTCCAAGGGAGGAGACATGTGGCAAAAGTGCCATGTGTCTCAAGGGGAGAATATCTAACCTATTGATATGTGGTGACTGATTAGCAAAGTACTATACACTCAGCACGTATCCTCATCAAGGTTCGGGGTCGTGCTGGGCCCCAGGAAAGCGAGCGTAGCCCACTACGGGGGTTCGAGGGCGGCATCCCTCGAGAAAAAAAATTTTGCCATTTTTTTGTTGATGAAAACCGACATTGTAATAAAACCCTAAAAAGGCCGAATTTGTTTGTTGCCCTAAAAATGCATGTTATAAGCGGCTGGGATGCTTAAGGCATTGTAAGGTTGATGTACTATTTTTGCTGGATAATAAGAAAGATTGGACAGCTGTGTATGGTGGACGTAACCCATTCTGGGTGAAGCACGTTAAATCTCTATGTTATTTGTGTCCTGTTTTATTTCTTTATCTTTTGTATTTAAATCTGCATATAATTGTTAGTTCATATTTGCTTCGGATCTACTTGAAACCCTAACAATTGGTATCAGAGTGAGGTTTTTTGTAAATTGGCAGGACTTTCAGATTTGAGTGGGAGAAATGGAGGATTCCAAATTCAAGGTCGAAAAGTTTAACGGCCAGAATTATCAATTATGGAAAATGTAGATGGAGGATTGCCTGTATCAAAAGGATTTGTGGCGGCCGTTGGAAGGAAAGGCAAATAAAGTGACCACAATGTCAGATGAAGAGTGGGACATTTTAGATAGAAAGGCACTGGGATCCATTCGATTGTGCCTTGCACCGTCTGTAGCATTCAATATAACAGAAGCAAAAATGAGTGTAGATTTGATGGCGACATTGGCTAAGTTGTATGAGAAACCCTCGGCTTCGAATAAGGTATTTCTTATGAAGCGTTTGTTTAATTTGAAAATGAGTGAGGGAGGATCTGTAGCGAAGCACTTAAATGAATTTAATACAATTACCAGTCAATTGTCTTCGGTAAAAATTACCTTTGCAGAAGAGGTTAGGGCTCACTTGATTTTATGTTCTTTACTAGAAAGCTGGAATAGCTTGGTTATGGTTGTAAGTAACTCTATCTCTGGTAAAAATACTTTGGTATTTGATGATATTGTTGGTGTTATCCTGAGCAAGGAAATACAAAGGAAAAGCACAGGGGAGACTCCAACATCATCAAGTAGTGTTTTGAATGTGGAGAACGGAAGAAGATCAAAGGAAAGAGGAAAAGGCCCTTTGAATGAGAAGTCATGAGGGAAGTCAAAGAAAGGATGCTCTCAATCTAGAGGAAAGAAAGATTGATGGTGCTGCAGAAAGCCTAGTCATCTAAAGAAAGACTATTGGTCTCGAAAAAACAAAGAAGGAGACAAAAATGAAAATGACAGTAAGGAAGATAATATTGCAAGTAATACTTTACAAGATGCTTTAATCTTATGTTTGGATAATGTTAATGATTCCTGGGTAATAGATTATGGGGCTTCATTTCATGCTACACCCCATAGAAAATATTTTCTAGATTATGTTCAAGGTGATTTTGGACAGGTATATTTGGGTGATGATGAACCCTGTCAAATTGTTGGAAAAGGAAAGATAAAGATCAAGTTGTAGAATGGAAATGACTAGTTTCTGTAGGAGGTAAGACATGTTCCTAATTTAAGAAGAAATTTAATTTCTGCAGGGCAACTAGGTAGTGAAGGTTGCATAGTTACCTTCTCGACAGTATCTGGAAGGTCACTAAAGGATCATTAGTAGTAGCTAAAGGTACGAAGGTAGGCACATTATATCTGTGTACTGGTAACACTTACTCTACCCTAGCTACTACAGATAAAGTTACTGCAAGGACAGCAACAATAGATGTTGCAAGAACAGATTTGATAATGTGGCACCATAGGCTTGGGCACATGAGTGAGAAATGGATGAAAATCCTTCACTCCAAAAATCTATTGCCAGGACTAAAGAAGATTGATTTAGAGTTATGTGAAAACTGTGTTTATGGTAAACAAAAAAGAGTCAGATTTCTCAAGGTTGGGAAAGAGAAGAAGAGTGAGAAGTCGAAGCTTGTGCATTCAGATATATGGGGACCGACTCAGGTATCATCTCTTGGTGGCTCTTGTTATTATGTTATTTTTATTGATGACTCAACCAAAAAAACATGGGTATATTTCCTAAAACAAAAATACTAGTCAAGTCCAAGTGGGTATCATCTTCTTGATTGATAATTGTGGAATGTATACAAGTCAAGTCCAAGTGTTTTATCTAGTGGATGCTGCAAGTACAGTGGTGTCATCTAGTATCAGTCTCCAAGTGGGAGATTGTTTGGTGTGGAGCCTAATCAGTCTCCAAGTGGGATATTGTTGATATGCGGTGATTGATCAGTAAAGTACTGTACACTCAGCACGTATCCTCATCGAGGTCCAGGACTAAACCAGGCCCCGAGAAAGTGGGCGTAGCCCGTTGCGGGGGTTCTGGGGTGGCAGCCCCTGAGAAAAAAAAAATTGCCATTTTTTTGTTGATGAAAACCGACATTGTAATAAAACCCTAAAAAGGTCGACTTTGTTTGTTGCCCTAAAAATGCATGTTATAAGCGGCTAGGATGCTTAAGGCATTGTAAGATTGATGTACTATTTTTGCTGGATAATAAGAAAGATTGAATGACTGTGTATGGTGGACGTAACCCATTCTGGGTGAACCACGTTAAATCTCTGTGTTATCTGTGTCCTGTTTTATTTCTTTATCTTTTGTATTTAAATCTACATATAATTGTTAGTTCATATTTGCTTCAGATCTGCTTGAAACCCTAACACAACCCATAAGAGGTTAGGATGTGCAAGATAGGATAGGGTTTGATAAACCTAGGATTAGATAGAATGGGTTAGGTTAGGGGGAGGTTATGTTAGGTGGTTAGAAGTTAGGAGCCATGTGCTCATATTTGAATTTAGAAATTCAAATATTAGGAAAAGATAATTAATCTCAACAAATTAAGAATTTGTTAATCTTAATTAGGAATTAGAAGAATTGAAATTGATGGGGGGGAATTAATTAATTAAAGGGGGGATATGAAATGAACTATAATGAATAAATCTGTAGATTTATTTATAACTACGTATTTAATTAATTATCTTCAGACCATTTTTAGGTGTATACATAATCAATGTCTAGTGTTCTAGACTTCTTTATCCACTTCTTAAGACAAGCATGAATGCTAGAGAGTGCATGCCTCAATTCTATGTCCCAAGTTATTGCAATGAAAACATCTAAAAGATAACCCCTAATAGTTTAAAAAATAAGTTTAAGAACCAATAGAAGAATGAATTCAAACATAATGAAAAAGAGGTTTAGAAATGTCTACTATTGCATGTACCCTTATGAACCTGCACGTAGAAACCACCTCTTTGAAATCCAACTTAACAAAGGAACCCACTTGATTGATCAAGTTACTAATGAGATCAATATTTCACATTACTTGGGGTAGATTGTAAAGCCTAATACAAATAAGAACATTCATAATATTGGCAGTAATTGGGTCAAAGAAAGGGGTCCATGGCTTGAGAAAGAGGCATTCCTGAATGTTCAAAAACCATGAACCATTTTGAACCACAAAACTATAATCCATAGTTGAGTTGAAAGTGAATTAAAAAACTCAAAATCTAAGGATTCCACGATAGGAGTAGCCAGATTATTCTAGGTTGATTTTGCCCAATCAAGGACCAAATCAAAAGATGGATGCAATCTCATAAATCTTAATATCAGAGAATGATCACCAATATTCATTACAATCCCATTAATGCAATCATCTAAAATGTGAAAATTAGATGGCTCGTTAGAAAAAAATACCTGAGTCCCCGATAGAGAAGTGAGAGCCTCCATTTTGAAGAACAAGTTCCACGATGCGAGAGGAAGGTGGATCCATCAATTGCTTGGGAGAAATAGTGCTAGTGTTTGCCCTCTGAATATGTTCGAGACAAAGTTCACTATTTTCACAAAACAAATTTGCTTTGTTTATGCAATCCGTTGGGGTTTCTAGGTCCAAACAAGGTGTCTCTAACCCCTTTGTAGGCATTGCACCTTGAGTAGACCCCAATAGATCAAAAGTAATTGGTGGAGGAAAAGAAATAGGCAAATCATGTTGGTCCAAAGCCGAACTAGATCTCAGCACATACCGCTTCCTCTCGACTCCATATACCCCATGAACTCTACCTTTCTTGGTTCTAGTAGTTGCTTACCTTTTACTATTCCTAAAATGCTCATCATTTGCTTCTTGGTGGAGCCCTGGTCCTTAGAACGACATACCTACACCTTCCCGCTCCTAAGTGCACCCAAATCATAAGTTTTGTTGACATTCAAACAACCCGAGATTTCTTCACACATCATCATTATTATTTGTATCATTGTGTTTGAATTCATTTTATTATTCTTAAAAAATATTATAACTAAATAATAATTACTTAAAAAATATTAATTAATTTTTATTTTTATTTATTTTAGTATATAACTATTTGCTATTTTATTTATCAAATTACATAATAAGTAATTTTTAAAATAACCCTTTAAATAAAAAAAATAAAAGAAAGAAAAATGTAAATAAAGAAAAATACAATTAGTATAGTTCCTCCAAATGACATCTATTTTACATAGAGTTTTCTACTTTGAATGTGTTTTACATAGATTTTTCTAAACATGGGTACATACTAGTTTTTAAAAGTAATGTTTTCAACTATCAATTCCAACTACCTTAATTAAATTAATTAATTACATAGAATATGTTACTTATTAGAGATGGACAACTTTCTTTTTCTCAATCAATGGCCCAGTCTACTCCTTAAGCACACAAGATGATTGAAGTAATCTAACCTGTCCATTTTTCTATGATTTTATACATGCGTTGGTTCCAATGAGCCTCATTTACAATCATCCCATTGTTGCTCTCAAGAGTTGTTGTAGTTTTCATTTGAATTTCAAACACACTAAAATTATTGTCTGTAAACTTCACTTTTCTATAGTTTTACTAGTTGGTAAATAATGCCAACTACAACTCAGTAGTCGTCTCCTTACCCTTTATCATTATTTTAAAAGTTGTGTCAGTCATATTCGTCGTATTAGAGAGGAAATATTTTTCTTAACCATTTTTTCTTTTATAAATTTACTTGTCGTTTTCCAAATGGTAATAGAGTACATTTTGCCATTTTGGAAACACCTAGTCGAATTGTAAAGGTGGAAATTTGAGTGAAGTTAGTTTTAAATGGACAATAAAAATTATTTTCATTATAAATGAAGGGAATCAAAATGTTCAATCCAATTTAGCAATTGTTGATCTCTATAATAAAATTTCTTGAAACTACACATTTTGATTACTTTTACATCAGATGAAATGATTTTCATGAGCTTTTTTTACTTGCAAGCGATAATTGTGCCATAAATAATTATCTATCTTATTATGTTAAAAAACAAATCTTGTCTATGCGACATGTCTTGCTATGGAATAACAACAATATTAATTAATGTAGAATGTGCCATTCATTAAAGTCTGACCATATATTGTTAGGGTTCCCACAGATACTGAGAGGGGGGGGTGAATCAGTATCTGACCGGTAATGAAATTTTCTTGAAACTGAATATGCAGAATATAAAGTAATAGTATACCGACATGCAAGAATTAATGCAAATAACAGAATCAAAAGCATCCACATGAAAAGAACACCATAACACAAGATGTTTAACGAGGAAACCCGGTGTGGGAAAAACCTCGGTGGGATTTGTGACCCACAATATTCACTTACTGGCCAATAAGAGAATATTACTTACAATAGGGGCCTGCACATGCAGGAAGGCCAACTGCCTAGAGCTCACTGCTCAATAAGAAGTGACACTGACTTACAATGAGGATTTACACAAATCCAATATTCTGTACTGCTTTACAATAGCATCTTCAATGTCAGATTCAGTACCGGTTCTTGCTTTGTTCTTTACATATACCCTTGACCTACAATTCACACATTAGGTCTGCCTTATAATTTATTTATTGTTTTCTATCCATATCCTACAAATGCCTACAATGATCTCTTTTATATACAAGAGTCATTTTACAATTTGCCAAGTCGGCTTACAATGATAAACAAAATATTACATATCAAAAATCTTGTCGGCCTCTGTGCCGGTATACATATTTCCTTCTGTGCCGGTGTACATCTTCTGTACCAGTGTACATCTTCTATGTCGGTGCCGGTGTAGATTGACTTTGTTGATGCCAGAGCACTGTTTTGTTTGAGTAATGCTTTGCCGGTATAATGTCTTACCAGTGCCATAGGATTGCAAGGTTGCCTGAGTAATGCTTTGTCGGTGCCATAGGATTGCAAGGTTGCCATCAATGACAAAACCTTCAATCACACACAATGTCTCATTGGAGTGTCCATATGCCAACAGTCTCCCCCTTTGGCATTGATGGCAACACTCATGAGAAATTTCAAAAAGATATCCAAAAATGTGTAGACCAAAAAATGTTACCAAAAATGTGAGAGCTCCCCCTGAGCATGTGATCCCTGTGTTTTGAATTTTCTCATCTACTACTCCCCCTTTGGCATCAATGACAAAGGTTAGTAGATTTTGTAGTTGTACCAATTCATAACCTCAACCTTGTAGTTGGGTAGTTATTATTTGAAGAATATCTCCCAAAATTAAGTTTATGCCATCCATAAACTTCTTGCTCTCCTTTATTGCTATCTCAGTTCTGTATACTGTACCAGTGAGATGCTGCAAGTGCTCTGCCGGTGTTTTGCTACCCTGTGTTAGTGCCTCTGAGATTTCCTTACGCAGAGATGCTAAATAGTCCAATCTTGGACTTAGTTTAGATCTCAAAAATTTTGCCTTGTTTATTATTTTCTCTTTTTCTCTTTCTAATTTGAGCAATTCTTCCTCAAAATTTGTTATCTTTTCCTCAAAAACTGATAATGTATCAGGTGAGTTAACAAAATTATCAGCAAGTTTATTGATCTCTTCCTGTACCTTGCTCATCTTTTTGTCTACATCCGTGGTCAAAAAGTTTATCTTACAGGTGTCTTTGTACAGAGTTTTGTACTCTTTCAATAAATTGCACAGTTCTGGTAGAAGTGTGTCAAATTCCCTGTTACACTTCTTTATTCCTTCCTCAAAGAATTTATGTTTCTCTTTTTCTATACTTTCCTTTACAGTTTCTACCTTTGTTTGCTCAAAATTTCCAGAAATATATTTACAAAGTGTATCCAACTGGCCTAAAGAATCTTTGTTGGCTATATTACAATTGGGAGCTATTGATTTCAAAACTGGAATTGAATCATCTATCGCTTTATAGGCTTGTGAGCTATAATCAGTTATTTTCTTGATAGATTCGAGCAATACCTCTGTAACATTTGATGGTGACCCAATAAACTGAGTGCCGGTGGAAGTGACCATGCTGGTATTGACCTCTGGTAGGTCTGTTTGTGTCTCCATCTCTTTAAGCATAGTTTTTCCTGCATCATTTCTTACCGATGGCATCTATTCTGGAGCCTTTAGCTCTGTTGGTTGCTTTGTTTGTGTTCCAGATTCCATCTTTTTCTCTGAATCTGCTGTCGGTTGCTCTTTGTTTCCTGTTGTTGGTTGCTCTTTGTTTCATGTTGCCGGTTGCTCTTTGTTATCAGATTTATCTATGGTATCCTTATCTACCACTATGTTGATTTTTTGAGTATCAACATTCACAGTATATAGGACTTCAGGATTAGGATTATTATCTTCTGTGTCCATGCTCTCAGCTGTCGGTTGATCTTCTGTAGTTGTTGTTTTTACCGGTGGAGTATTTAAAGGAGGTGGGAGTAAGTTGTCTCTAATCTTGATACTTGGTGGCCCACCAACTTTACCTTTCCCTTTGTCCTTTTGATATACCAGAATGGGCTTGGGATTCCTATATTCTTCTTGTTTTTCTTTTTCAACCAAGAATGTATCCCAACCATCTTCTGTTTCTTTTGAAACTTCAGTAACTCTACCTGCCATTAGTGATATTTGCCGGTGTGTAGTGAAAAAAACTGTCCGGTTGGCCTGAGCTATCAAATCATCAATTTCCTTAGGTGAGTTGACCGGGTATACTGCAAGTAATTTTTCTATTTTAATTTTCTTATCCAACTCAACTATTCCTTGCCTTCTGGCCTCAAGTCTTTTATATAATTCATCAGGAATTTCATTTAGGACTTGCATCAAAAACTTTTTATACATGTCCATGTGTAATATAACACTTTCCTTGACTTGTCCTTTCTCATCATCTGATAGGGTGTCATAGATTTTCCCTATGTTTTTCAATTTACCTTCCTCTGTGATCTCATTCAGTAATATGTCAAAAGGGGCCAAGTCAGTGTTTGTCTTCTTCTTCTTTTTGGGGGTCAGCTTTTTCTTAGGTGTGGCTTTCTTGACTAGAGACCTCATAGCTTGTTGCTTCTGTTTTGTCCTTCTAGGTGAAGGAGTGGATACCAGTGAGGGGTCTCTTTTCCTAACAACTCTTTTGCAAGTTGCTGGCATATCTCCTTCTGAGGAGGTATCTACCGGTGATAGATGAGTTTTAGGCTGTTGGGCTGCCAACTCTTCTTTTGTTATGCCGGTTTTCTTTAATACATCATCTTTTATGGCTTTTGCTTGCCTGGTTCCTTTCCTCACAAATGCCTCAACTTTCTTTACTCTCTTTTTAGATTGAATTTGACTTTCGATGGTCTCAGCACTACCAAATACTTCTTCCTTTGGTTCATTGGGGGCTTCCAGAAGTGCTTTGGCATAAGTTTCCACTATGTGGTCATTGGTTTTATACCCCATCTCTGTAACCCAGATTGTTCTTGGGATGACTGCTTCCATCCAGATCTCATCCTTTTTTATTACAAAGCATATATCATCCTTGTATTTGTTGACAATTTCTTGTGATAGTCTGATTCTTTTATTCATTCTGACCTTTAGTGCTTGAAAATACTCATTAATATTCTTTTCTCTGTTTTCACCCATGTTGTTGAATAAGTCAGACAATTGTTTTCCTACCGGTATGTCGAATCCAAAATCCTTATAGCCTATACCGGGAGCCTGTTTGGTTATATGTAACATTAAGCATACAAGCAAATTTCCAAATCTAAAGGTTCCTTTCTTATCCTTCTTGATTTTTGCCAAATTGTCAATTAACTCATCTTTTAACCATTCACAAATATCAATTTTTACATTGTCCTTAACCATGTCATAAGCACTTTTTATGCATAAATTGGAAACAGAGTTAAGCCTATTTGCATGAGTTGCTTTGTAACCTAGAATCATGCTAATGAATCTCACATTTGTATCGGTCACATCATTAACCCTCAATGATCTTTTGTCGGATGTTACACCAGTTAATTTCATTACTAGGTCATTGGAGACCTTCTTGGTTTTGTCGGGTCTGGTACCGGTGGAAGGTAACCCTGTTACTGCTTTCACAGCTACCTTTGTAATTTTATGCACTGAGTCAAGCCAAAAGAATGAGCCATGTACCCTGCTAAGAACTATCCTAACCACTTCCTTGGGAAATAGAGGATTTTAGTGAATCCTAGGGTTTCAACAATTTTATGTTCAGGTTTCACATTTCTGGCATTGTCACATATAACAGATTTATACATGTTTTTGATTTCTTCATCACCTAATTCCTCTATGTTGCAATGAATATACATTTTAGGGTCTTCTGCATAAACAACACCCTTTGGAATTTGGGAAAAAGCACCTGTGTTGTCATCTTTCTTAGCTACCTCGGGAACTAGCTCAAACACGGGCCTAGGTCATTTTATAACCTCGACTACTGTAGGGTTTGCTATGAATTCAGGTGCAGAGGAGGATGCCATGATGATAAATACCTTTTTCTACCTTGGGATGGATTGATTGCTGAAGTGCTTTGCCTCTTTGCTCGGAATGCCTTAGCTCGGAAATCTTCGCACTCTCTGAAAGTTTGAATTCACGGTGAAATGAAATGGAGCCAAAAACCTTATTTTATAAAGTCTTTTCTGCTACCTACCACATTAATTGTTTTCCGGCAATGTATTAACTCAACTTTATTTGCCGGTAATGAAGGATTTTCAACTTCTTTTCTCTAACCGAGGGAATAATAGCACGTGTCATTAAATTGCCAAACCCTCAAGATAATTTTCTTCAATTTGATGAAGAACATCCTGTCGGTGGAGCATTGCTCTGTCCTACTAGTGGAGCATCATATTGTCCTGTCGATGAAGCATTTGTTGGTTCTACCGGTGGAGGAGTAACCCCAATATTTAGATCACCTTTTCTAATCCATTGCTTTGAAAATTCTTGCTTAACCTCTTCAACCTTTTCTTTACCTTTCAAGCTAGTACTTTTGTTATCTACCGGTGTACCTTTACTTCTACAGAATTTAGCAATATGACCAATCTTGTTACATGCATAACAAGTTACATTATTTTTCTAAATAGCTTTCCCATAACCTATGTCGGTTTGTGTTCTGCATTTATTTGATAAATGACCAAATCTTCCACAAACATAACATCTTACATTCATTTTGCAATTTTCAGAGTTATGACCAATTTTGTTGCATTTGGTGCATTGACCGGTGGGAGGATTGATGTTCTGATAATTCCTAGATCTACATTCATTTGCCTTATGACCATATTTATTACAGTTAAAGCATTTTCCATTGAATTTGTAAGTATTAGAGGGTCTTACCGGTTTGCTTTGATCCTGGGTATTTGCAGTACCGGAGCTTTCTCCAACTTCAAATCCAACTCCAGAAGTGTCACCTTTGGGTTTTTGATTCTTCAATAAGGTACCAAGTGTTATCACTGTTTTAAAATTGGGCTCTTCTTTCCCTATAATTGGCTGTGGTGCCTTGAAAATTTTCGAATTGGGTGTAGCCCCAAGTACTTCAGCTTTATTCTAAAACCTAGAGGGTTTAAGGGTTTTTTAAGTTTCAGACCTTATCTTTTTATTTTGAACCCTCTGGTTTCTATTTTGCCGTTACTTTATTTCACTTAAGTATGGGTCATGAGGTCGTGGGAAGTGTCCCCCCCTTGTTATTAACCTAGGCGGTTACGTTGATTATTTGAAAAAATTTCGCCTTATATTATTTCGTTCTAAAGTGTCGGGCCCAATAAACGTCGATCAATTTGGGAAAGGATCTGACGGTTGGCGCTATTTCGCAAGGGTAAAATGCTTCCCCTTTAAAGCCGCGAAATAGCGAGAATGAATGTCAGTCGTCCATGTGTCATGACGGAGGAAGTAAAGGATGTGGCTGTCAAAGAAAGTGGGGCCCCCGTGGTTTTCTTCTGGCATATTAAAAGGTAACACGTGGCACAAGTCACCACAGTCAGCGGGTCAGGATTAAAGGTTCAAAAGTGGGCCCCAAAGATGAGTCAGGTCGCAGGTGGAGATGACCTGGCAGGGATAGCTCTTAACAATTTATTGAGACCCCGTGGCTCCTTCCAGCAAATGACAGAATGACAAGTCAGATCCGAAAGTGACAAGGCGCCAGGTGTCCATTACATGTCCGTGGGCCCACCATTTCTGAGAACCTTTTCAAAGGGTTTAAATGCTGATCAATTTGAAATATGATCTAATGGCCCGCACTATTTCGCAAGGGTAAAGTGCTCACTTCTTAAGGCCGCGAAATAGCGAAAATGAACAGGGACCGTCCACGTGTCTTGATGACACGCGGTCTAAAAAGAAACTGTGGGTCCCTATGGTTCCTGCTTGACAAATGAGAAATTGACAAGTCAGCTCTGAAAGTGACAAGGCGCCATATGTCCGTGACGTGTCCATGGGCCCACCATTTCTGAGAACCTTTTCAAAGGGTTAAATACCGATCGACTGCAGAGATGATCTGACGGTCGGTGCTATTTCGCAAGGGTAAAGTGATCACTTCTTAAGGCCGCGAAATAGCGAGAATGAGTGTCAACCATCCACGTGTCTTGATGATGACGTGGGAGATAGACTTGTTGAAACGAAAGTGGGGCCCCCATGTTTTTTCTTCTGGCAAGTGACAGAGTGACAAATCAGCGCAGCAGGTGACTAGGTGCCAGGTGTTAGTGACGACTCAGCGGGCCCACCATTCCTGAGAACCTTTTCAAAGGATTAATTAGTGATCAACTTGAAGGATGATCCAACGGCCCACGCTATTTCGCAAGGGTAAAATGCTTCCCCTTTAAGCCCATGAAATAGCAAGAGTTAACGAGGGTCGTCCACGTGTCATGATGATGACATGGCCAAAAGGGAAAATGTGGGCCCGTCACAGTATAAAGGGAGGCATTCGGCCAGTATCAAAATGGAATGCGAAGGGATTTTCTAAGCCAATGGTCGGATGCCACGTGGTATTATGTAGCCAATAGAACAACGGGACCCAGACTAAAGACAAAGCCGTCAAAATGAAATTAACAGTGAGACACTTGCAGGAAGGTTGCGACCCGTTGGAGCTAAAATATGAATTCTCGTATGAATTCGATTTTAAAAGGACGGCCGAAGCATGCGGAATCAATGTCATAGTTAAGGCCCGGAGTACAAGCATTTGATTTGCTAACAACCAAGTAAGGATATCTTTTAAAAGATTTTTGCAGAAGAGCAGACGTAGAGTTATCCTTTTCTGAAATAGAGCAAGCGGTTCAGTTGCAGAGCAATTTCCTTCAAGCAAGCATCAGGTTCTCTCATGTTTTGAAGCAATTCTTGTGTGGCTTTTAGATAAAATCATTCTCGTATTGCAGGATTGTTTAAGAGTGTATTCATTTTCTTGTATTTTCCAATGGCTCCTAAAAGGGAATTTTCTGGCAAGGTTAATTATTTAGAACGAAGTGTATGTGATGATTTTTTAGAACAGTTGACATTGTCAACTAACCAGGCATCAAAGGCCAAAGAGTTAGTGCCCAGGGCACCCCGTCTGAAGATAGGAGAAGGATTATATGACAAAGGTAATTGGTTAAGAGACCCACAGGTTGGACTGTCTGGGTTGGGGCTATTCAGAATCGGATTTGGGATGAGGAATTCTCCTGCTCCTCAAAATAGCATTTGGGAACTAGATGTCAGGAAATTGGTAGTCCCAGGGGTGTTCATGGATACAGACTTGTTAACCCAAATGGCATTGAACTATGATTCAGTCACGAGATGCATTCGGGATGTTAATGGAAAAACCCTTGTGGAAATCAAGGCAGAGGAATTGAGAACAGCGTTTGGGCTCAATGAGTTCACAAACTTCCTGGAACCCATAAATTTCACACAATTAGCCCAAGTGTACAGTGCACAGAGGAGTCATCTTAGGAATGGGCCTCTTAAAGAACTTTTCCTAAAAATAGGAGGGTTAGCAGTTGTAGGGCCCAACACACAAGAGCCTTTTTCATTGAGTATGTTTACCTTAAGGGCTAAAGGCATGTATTGGGCACTTTGCCAAGTTCTAGGAGAGGATGTTGAAGCAAATATGCCAAATCATTACTTGTTAATGATTGTTCAGATTTTGAATCCTTCTCTTGCTATTACATTTGATTATGCTTCTTATATTGCCGATGCTATCCATGGGGGGTTGATAGGAATAAAAAATGGGAAGGTGGATAGGCCATTCGGATGGTACTCACTCTTGATGCACCTTTTCCTCTTCAAAGGTGGTGATTATTTCGCCAGTGGAATGGACCTGGTAAAAGAGAAGGAAGGAGAGAAGATGCCAGTACAATTATGGAGCACTGTGTTGTCATGGGACAGAGAGGATGCTAGTTTCCTAAAGTTCGATAAATATTTTGCATCCAAAATAAGGACTCTCCTTTTCTCTGATAACCCAAGAGTCCCCAAGGTTCTTCTGGAATTCCTAAGGCCAAAAGAATTCACAGAGAACATCAAAATTGCTCATAACTGGGGTGACATGTACTTATATCCAGTCTCCACGGTTTTCAAAGTTTTTGGTTTTAGAGGCACCCCATTTTTGTTACCATACCAGGTCCCTCTCAAAGTGGGAATAGCTGAGATCCTTAGACAAATTGGTGGCCTACAAGAGGCAGAGCTAACAGGTAGAGGTAAAGGGACTATTTTCCCTACAGCTACAATAGCCCATCAATTTGTAATTACAAAGGGAGGTTGGAATTGTTTTGAGGATTTCCTCAAACCCTACCATTTATCCATTGCAGTGTCCAGATGTGCTGATCCAGAGGACTTTTACAATGGTGTGTTTAGGAAGAAGGTAGCATGCAGAGGTAGGCCTCATCAATTCCACTTTCCTGAAGACCTCATCAGGAATGAATTTGATTTAGATGAACAGGAGTTGAGGAAAGAAAAATGGGTGGCTTACAAGAAAGCCTTGGATTTTGTGCATCAATTTGATGCTAGCTATGACCCATTGGAAGAAAAAATAAAATTTTTGATTGTTTGCTTCGAAGATGTGATGCAAACACTAAAGGAAAAGAGGGAAGCTGTAATTAAGAGCAACCCTGAAAAGGCTAGAATGATTTTGGGCAAGTCAGCTTCCAGTAAAGCAATCCCTCCTGGTGACTACACCCTGCATAAGAAATCAGGTTACAGTGTGCTGGTGTCTACAACAGGGGAGCCCTCTTCATCCAAAGGAAAGAGGAAGGTGCAAGATGTCATTGACATCCAGGACAGCCCAAAGAAGCAAAGGGTGGGGAAGGAAGTGCAGTCAGATACACCCTTGTATTCCCCATCCCAATCCCCTATCCACATAGGAGATGAACAAGCAGCAACTGAATACCTCTCGCAGTTGGGCAGCTTGGGGGAAATTGCCTACACTTATGATGAAGTGGAAGAAGGGATGCCAGAAGAGCCCACTGAAGCACAAATGGACATCACCTCAACTGAACTTAAGGGCCAGGAGTGGGATCCTGAGATAAAGAAGGCCAGTAGCGCCTTTTTAGCTGATGATAACTTTGTCACATCTGAAGCATTCATGCAATTTGTCTGGAAGCAGCATATAGATACATATAATGCTAGATGTGAAACAAGAAAGGCAGAGCAGCCTAACAAAGATCCAACCTCAGTGGAAGAAGAAATAAAATAGGAGATGATGGAAGAATTCAAAACCATCACTCCTGAATAGGGAAGGGATCTAGTAGCACAAGCTGGAGTGTTCATTTTACCAGAATGGAATATTGTTGATGCTCTGGTGCTAGATGCAGTAAGAAAAGAGACTAAACCCATGGAAGGGGTTACATTCAGTAAGGACAATGCTGCACTAGTTATGTGGTCCCTCAAAAGAAATGAGGACAAGAAAGGTAAAGACACTTCAGGGTCAAGTCACCTTGGTGGATTGATGGTCAAAAGAGTACAGAGTACAGGGGTAGTAGAGGCTGCTAGCACTGTGCTAGAAACTGCAAAATTTAGTGTTGCAGTGGCTGAGAAGGAAGCTAAAGAAAAGGAGGCCCTCCAGATTAAATTGGAAACAGTTTTGAAGGCCTATGACAGTGTCAAGGAGGAGGTAAGAGGCAAGGATAGCATCATTGCCAAATTGCAGAGCCAGCTGATGGGACAACACCAACAAGGTGAGTCTTCAACATTGATGATTGCCTCTTCTCCTACAAGACCTCCACCTACTAGCCCCATTATTGAGCTCCCACCATCTCCTATGCCTTCCAGCTCCCAAATGATTGAGATAACTCCCCAAGAATTGGAGAACCTAAAGCAAGCTCAGGCCTTTTATGCAGGGAAGTATGAGGAGAAAATAAAAGCCACAATCTCCAATTTTGCAGATACTATAAATGCCTCACTGCTTCACAATAGTGTGGGAAGGGTCATGGAGATATGGAATGAATTAAGGAGAGATAAAGCCATTTTGACACCCATTTTTGACAGATGGAGGCCTAGGGAGCAAGATCTAGAGTTCATGTGTGTATCCTGTGATGAAGCAAGAGCTAATCCCATTATCAAATCCACTTCTGATATCGCTAAGATCTTATTGCAATTGGCAACAGAAGTGGATAATGTGGAAAGAAGGGTTAAATTACTTAAGAAGGAATACACTAATCAAGTTTGTGAGTTGCTCCCAGGAATTTTTGCCAATCCGGATTAGTTGAAAGATAAGCAAATATGGCTTAAAGAGATAGAAGTCAAATTGTCAGCAAGGGTAAAGGGAATCATTGATCTTGATGATACCTCTTTCTTTGTTATAACAATACAGGAAATAGAAAAAATTAAATCACACTATAGTTTTCTTAATTCAGAAGTCAACAAACTGAGAAATTATTGGAAGAGGTTGACTAAAAGTAAAGATGATGTGATTAATTTTTCATGGCCGACAGAAGAGACATATAATGAGTGGGAAGTTAAATATTCCACCCATGATCTGGAGCAGTTGGAGAGCGCCCCTGAAAAGCCAGAAGAGGTTGCAACTAAACAACCTGTTGAACAGACTGTAGAGGCTGAAAAGAGCGCATAACTGTTTCACGTAAAAATTGTAACCTCATCAATTTTGGAAATAATTGTAACAAACTCTCCTCGAGAAGTCCGAAGCTTTGTGCATCCATGTTGTTATAAATGGATACCAGGACTAGAGGGAAAGGGGATCACAAAATTTTGTAAGAAAATGCTGCAGAAATTTATCTGAGCTTTTCTAAGTCTAATGGAGAATCAGAATTTATTGTAATACTCTTTGAAATGAATATCAATATACAGGCCATCGGTTTTGAGTAAAAGTTATGTGTTGTCTTCATTTTTGTTCACAAATTTATTTACTGTCTTTATTCTAAATAATCCAGGGTTGTTTAGTTTGAATGGAATTGCAAAGCAATCTCAGTATGAATGTTTGTTAGCTTTTCTCTCTAGGAGGGAAATTAAATACGCGGGATCACTCATACCAGTAAATTCTTTGGAAGGAACTTTGAATTTTGAGGACCATAGCTTAGTCTAGAATGATTGAATTCTTGTATGTGTCAGGCATATATCAGGATTAGTGGAAACCAAGCCGACGGGAAGCATAAAGATATATTATTTTTAGGAGTTTTATTTGAGTTTAGGTGACTCTGTAACCTTGGATAAGGCACTGGTGTTAATCTAGGTTGTTTATTGCATACTTTGTTGATCAGAAATGCTGAAGTTAAGTACAGTTTCTATTCATTGTTTTCAGTTGATTTCAAGGTGAATAAATCCACTGGTTTTCTGGACTGGTTTACTGTGGGTTTATTGTTTAAAAGTGTGAAGTTAATTCACAAAGGTATACCCACCTGGGCTTTAGGGAAGCCCGAAGTGTAGAAGGTTTAATCAAACCTTGTCATATGTTGTCTCTGGAATTTCCTTATCTTTGATGTTTTCTCTGCACCCAGTTTAGACCATATTATCTTAAGGACATTGAAGGGAATCAAATTTTGAGGACAACACCAAGTTCTTCTGAGCTTTTCTTGAATTTTTCTTTGTGTTGATTTGCAGTTTCCAATTCCCTTTCCAAGATCTCTTTTTGTCTCATTAGTTCATTCAAGTCATTTTGAGTATGCATCAGATCTGTCTTCAACATGTCATTTTCATAGCTAATTCTTATGTTCTCATTTGCTGCATCACTTAGTCTTCTGGTAAATTCTTCTTCATTCTTCTTTCTGTCCTCAATCTCTTTGCAGAATCTCATAGTCATATCCTGCATTTCATTTTTTGTTGTCATGTTCTCTTGTTTCAATTTGCTTATCATATCATTTAGTGATTCCTTTTCATCATTTTCATTTTGCAATTTTTCACAAAGTTCTCTTCTCTTGTTTCTTGTAACAGTAAGATTTTCTTGAAGTGCCTGAATAATGTCCTGAGCTGCTTTTAAATCATCTTCTAATTTGATATTTTTCAACTTCTCTGCATCATAGTCAGTAAGAGCTCCTTCAAGTTGCTTCATCAGATTTTCCATCTTTACCGGTGTCAAGATCTTCCTCAAGTTGTTAGGCTTCTGAAAATAGAGGACCAAGCTCTGATACCAATTGTTAGGGTTCCCACAGATACTGAGAGGGGGGGGTGAATCAGTATCTGACCGGTAATGAAATTTTCTTGAAACTGAATATGCAGAATATAAAGTAACAGTATACCCGTATGCAAGAATTAATGCAAATAATAGAATCAAAAGCATCCACATGAAAAGAACACCATAACACAAGATGTTTAATGAGGAAACTCGGTGTGGGAAAAACCTCGGTGGGATTTGTGACCCATAATATTCACTTACTGGCCAATAAGAGAATATTACTTACAATAGGGACCTGCACATGCAGGAAGGCCAACTGCCTAGAGCTCACTGCTCAGTAAGAAGTCACACTGACTTACAATGAGGATTTACACAAATCCAATATTTTGTACTGCTTTACAATAGCATCTTCAATGCCAGATTCAGTACCGGTTCTTGCTCTATTCTTTACATATACCCTTGACCTACAATTCACATATTAGGTCTGCCTTATAATTTATTTATTGCTTTCTATCCATATCCTACAAATGTCTACAATGATCTCTTTTATATACAAGAGTCATTTTACAATTTGCCAAGTCGGCTTACAATGATAAACAAAATATTACATATAAAAAATCATGTCGGCCTCTGTGCCGGTATACATATTTCCTTCTGTGCCAGTGTACATCTTCTGTGTCGGTGCCGGTGTAGATTGATTTTGTTGATGCCGGAGCACTGTTTTGTTTGAGTAATGCTTTGCCGGTATAATGTCTTGCTTGTGCCATAGGATTGCAAGGTTGCCTGAGTAATGCTTTGCCAGTGCCATAGGATTGCAAGGTTGCCATCAATGACAAAACCTTCAATCACACACAATGTCTCATTGGAGTGTCCATATGCCAACATATATTATGTTTTGTTTTTGAGGTTAATTAATAAGGGTTTGAAATAAATTTATAATGATATTAATAGGGGTTTAACATTAAAATTTTATTCAGCATAATATTTTTTTGTAATATACATTTTAACAAATTTGAATTTGAATTTCTATTATAATTTTTAATATTTTCCAATTGTAAGTTTTGTATCGTTCTTTATGATGTGTCATTAGAGAGAGAAGATGTTTCCAATTATATACCTAATTTATCATATAGAAGATGAGTTATTATGATCCATCATCAAAAAGATGAGATGTTGAAATCTCCTTCTCCCAATAATAGATCGTACAATAGGATATGAAATATTAATGTAAAAATTATAACGCATTTTTTTCGTTAAAAAAAATACAACTTATCCACATAGACTCTAAAAATATCATTCCATTTATTCGCATCACTTTTAATTTATATAACATTTCATCTTATGCTATAATATGGAATATTTGGCATCTATTTTTTGAATGAAAGAGTTTTAGATTTAACATATAGTTGAGTACCATTGAAAAGATTAATTATTGTAATTTACTATATTTTAAGGTTAATTTGATTGTCTCTCCTAGATTTTTTTAAATACATGTTAATGATTATTCTACCTTTGAAATAAAAAAGTTAATCAAATATTTAAGTTTATCTAATTTTAAGTTAAAAAGTTTGTGTTGAGTTAATAAGGCCATGAGTTTTCAGATAGAGATTCAAATTTGAAATCTTAAAGCAACATTTAAATGTGAAGTTATAAGTGGTAATTAAGACAATGAGTAATTGAATATATTGAATAAAAGTAGATGTTGCCTTAGGTGAGGATGTCCCTCTTGTAGTTGTTGACTATTTATGTGTCAAATTAACTTCATCAAGCCTGAGAAATATTTTGCATAACCTGCATGTTATGCACACTATATTGGTGGCAAAAGAGAGGAGTTTATTTTGCCCTGTTACTCTTTGCGGGCTCCAAGTTCTATTTTTGAGTTGATCGGGTCGGTCGATCAACTCACTTAAGTTTCTACCAACTGGAGGGTCCTTTCTTCATGGTGGGACCAACCCCTTTCACCCTCTATCAGCTAGTGGGAGTTATTTTTTATCGCTTATCACGCAGTCAAGAAATTTCCACTTTTGTTCCCTACTGCAACTATTCCACTTTTGTGTGACTGCACGATAAGCGATGCTATCGGGAGGAAAAGAGGTTGGTATCGCTTGTTTTTCCTATTGCTCTTTTCTCACAAATAGGAACAATGTGACTTTTCCACTTTCGCGCAACAGGGTGATAAGCTATGTGATCGAGAGGAAGAGAGTGTTATCACTATTTTACAGCAATTAGGAACCAGGTCCCACCCTTGGTTACAATACCATGATCTGGTTGTTTAGTTTATGGGCCCGACCTTCATGGCTCATCTATGACCATTGATTCTCGCTTAACGGGCAATCAAATGGCTATGTTTTAATCTTGCATTGGGCATGGTGGATGCTTACATGGAGAGATCTTGCACTTCCATATTCACGTGAATCTCTCAAATCAATGATCAACATTCAATTTTTTGAGTTGTTGGCATTCAAACCTTTGTGTGTGGTGGTTGTCAACTCGATGGTTGAGGCCCCTTTTCAACCCAATCGACCCCCGATTTTGGATTAGATTTCGTCCAACCACCAGATTTCTTCACCATTACTCCAAACATGACTTTTGTAGGCTTTTTTAGATGCTACCCATGCCCATTCAATGCGGAATGAGGACTTTTGCTCCTGCAGACTTCGCCTCAGACCCATCATGCTCCGAGCTCTCTTTCTGCAAAGGGGTTTTGCTTCTTCCCAGGTGGGGAAGATATTTTCAGAATTGTCCTTGCATGCAATCCGATTAGATTTTTGATCTGATTCTTCCCCCTCTCTAATATTTTGTAACCTAACCCTGGCTAGGGTTGGGGTTTATTAACTATACTCATCTAAGTTTTGCATGAGATTTAAAGGAAATTTTGTAACCCTGTTTAGGGATCTTGTCTTCTTTTCTCTTACAAAATTCTTGTTTTTCTGTAACTGTAAATGTTGCATTGCCTTCCATTAATAAAGTTAGTCTTCTTGCCCTTGTTCGGTTTAAACAAATGTGTGTATTTCTCTTACCTCTTTGTTTGAATGCATCTCTTTCTTGTTTTCCTTTTGCATAAGTGATTGTGTTGATCCCCTCTTTGGGTAACATCTGAGAACTATTCCTATTCCTCTTGCCATTCTTTAGAACTCCAACCTTCACTCATCTATAGGGACTTGAATTAGGTAGAATTTGTGTATATCTTGGGTAGTTTTATTAGTGTTTTGTGCAGTCATGGGCAGGGAGATCACTTTCAATCTAGGTGCAAACCTTATTTTCCCTTCTTTCCTGCATCCCCTCTTTCTCCCTTTTCCCCTGTTAGATCTTAGATTGGGATTTTCATGTGTTGGGTTGGTCCAACACCTACACTCTGATTGAAGAGGAAGCCAACCTTCTCCAAAGATTCAACCTCAACAGCACAAGGTCCCACACTTTGAGGTTGATTTAATGTTTCACAAGGTTGATGATTAAGTCTGATCATCGCAGGGTGCAAACTTTTGTGACAACAGTAGTCTCTACCAGTATTGATTGAGATAAAAATCTCGTCTAACCAATTATTGATTTTCTTAATGTTTAAGTAAATCTAATAAGATGTATCTACACAAACATAAATCAATTTAGTTTTAATTATAATTTTAAGCATAGAAACCATTTTAGATCTAGTTATAATTTTAAGTTTTTATTTTAAGAATTTAAAATATTTAACATTTATCATAGAAAATAATTGTGAAAAATAAAGGTACTCGACTCTAGATTTGAAGAAAAATAATTTCAATATGAGATTGAAATATAAATTGCCTTATAATTTGAAATATTTTATTTATTTCTACGTTGTCTTTGGTCTAGAATGTTCTATGTAGTCTATGAATGATTGAGTTGACAAGTATTGGTTATTTTTATGTATACAAAGTTTATCACTAACAACAAATTTAAAATTTGATGCTATATAATGTGAGATTTTTATTTTTATTTGTCCCCCACCCTCTTGATGTCTCCTTCCATCTCTCTCTCTCTCTATCTATTTTCCTCCTCTCTCTCTCTCTATTTCTCCTCTACACTTTCTTTTTCTCTTCCTCCCTCTCTGTCTATTTATATATCTCCCACCTCTCTATCTTTATCTCTATATCCATAGATCTCTCTCACTCATGCAAACACACTCCCTCTATCTCTATCTCTATCTCTATCTCTATCTCTATCTCTATCTCTATCTCTATCTCTATCTCCATCTCTATCTCTATCTCTATCTCTATCTCTATCTCTATCTCTCTCTCTATCTTACTCTCACTCTCACACAAACACCCTATTTCTCCCTCCCTATCTATAGCTATATCTCCATACTTTCTTCCCTCTCCCTCACTCTTGATCTATCCCTATCTCTATCCTCTCTTTATTTATCTCTCTCCCTCTTTATTTATATGTCTCCCCCTCCTCTCTCCCTCTATTTATCTCCATATATCTCTCTCACTCAAATGCACTCTCTCTCTCTCTCTCCATGTTTCTCCCTCCCTATTTTTGTCTCTACATATCTCTTTGGCTCTCACTTAAACAAGCACGCACACTCCCTATTTCTCCCTGCCTATCTCTATATTTATCTCTCTCTCCCCCTCTCTCTCTCCCTCCCTCTCTATTACTTGTCTTTATCACCTCCTTTATCTCTCACTCTCGCCCCATGTATCTATTGGGTTCTAAGAACACTAAGAGGGGGGGTGAATCAGTGTTCTACCAGAATGATTAAATTTAACCTTTTTAACACAACAACTTAGCAACTGGTAAACATAAAAGCATATAACAATAAGCAACAATGCAACCACAAAGATGAACACCATAACACCATAGATTTATACATAGAAAACCTCAAAGAGGAAAAACCACGGTGGGATTGGAGACCCACAATATCTATCCACTGATCAGATGAATAAATATTACAATAAGGGGCCTTCACATGCAGAAAGGCCAACATCTTAGAGCACACTACTCATCACAAAAGGAGCCTCACTGACTACAAAAAACATCGGACTACAATCTGGAATGAAGATTGAACTACAAGAATAACATCTCCTATGCCTGAGTATAGTTATAGTTAAGCTCAATACCAGAGGTCTTTAGCCTCTTACACAAACCTAATTCAATCACCTATGATCGACCAAAACCTCTACATATGATTACAACTTTATTTGCACATAGATGATCCCATAACCTTAAATCCCATGATCTACAAAGAGATCTTACATCATATTTATACCAACCCGAGACCTAAACAATTAGGTCGGCCACCTAAAAGATAATACAATAAATCCATTACATAATCCCACAAACCAACGATAAACCAAGTCGGCCTAAGATCGAAACAACATAAACCAAACAATAAATCCAACCGATAACGCATCAAGAGCATCAACCAACACGTTACATAAACCGGTCTATAACTTAAAAGAATAACCAAGGGACCTAAAATAGGTCTTCATAAGCCAAATGCAACACCACCGATCAAATGGAACATGAACAAGATAACCATCAGCATCCTAATAACCTTCTAGAAGCCGCACCAACACCACTTATCGGATTCACCAAAAGATCTTCAACAAATCTCTGCCGGTAAAACCCTTACCGGTAACCAAAAGGCTTACTAGAACAAATGATAGCATCCAGATCATCAAATCCCAAACCAACTAAATGTGATACGCATCAAGAACACATGAATAACCAGTCCAAACCAATTCCACAAGTTGGAACATACCGGAGAAGATCTTCAGATCAACATGATAATCTGGCCACTCTATCGGAACCCGGTAGACAACAAAATAACTAGTGATGACAACAATGACAAACATCAATGCAACACCTAATCAATTCCTCCAAATTTCCAATAATCTCCCCCTTTGACATTGATGGCAACACTAGATGTGAAAAACATCCAAGTGCTAAAAAATGCCAAACAAGTCTCCCCCAAAGGAAGACATCAACAATCTCCCCAAAATGATATAACAATGAAGTTGTAAAATACTTATCTTTGTACCAATTAACCATTTATTAACATTATTTCAGAGTCATTCGAGGCGACATTTTGATTTGGTGGTGCTTGTTCTTTTTTATTTTCCAGCTATGCTCCCCATACAAAGCGCGTGAGCTAGATGTCGTCTCAGCATTGTTTTTGATTGCTCGCTTTTTCCATTAGGAGTTTGGGGGAACGTAGAGTTGCCAAGTGGCTTGTGTTTTTATGGCATGGCATTCCTCTCAGCCCCACCATTCATCATGCAAGGATAAGGACACTTGGTGCCTCTGCGCTGCCCTATTTGGTTCTGTTTTTGCGCTCTTTTTCAGATGTCCTCAAAGCTGTCACGTGTCTTCCATGGTGGTTCATGAGTCAGGATGTGGTTTGCATCAAGGTTTTCTTGTTGAGTAGGTATGGAGATCACCACGATATGGTGGAATTAAAAACTTTGAGGGTGATTTTTCTGGGTATGATCTCGTAGGGTGCCACGATAGGTTTTCTGGTCAGAAGTGGTTGCTAGAAGGTTGTTGATGTTGCGAGCTATTAGCTGAGCCCAGGGCTCTATTTATGCTTATGTTTTCCTTATTTTAGGGGTTCAAACTTTCAAAGAGTTTTTAGACTTTTGGCTCATTTGAAGAAGCCTTTATGTTGATTTAATTTAGCGGATGATAGACAAATCATATTGTACCTATGGCCTTTGTGATGGTTTTATTTGAAACTTAATATATATTGACTTCTGTATTGTTTCCAAGTTCAATAACTCCTGTGATATTTGTTGTGAGACTTCGCGGATTAAGCTATGTTTTGAGACTTGTTATTTGTTGAATGAATAGTTAATATCATCTTATGTTGAATGAGTGTTATGTTGTATTATTCTCTCGAATGGGTTTGGGCAAGTAGATTGTTCAATGGGCTTTAAAACCAGATGTTTCTAGGTTTTATATGTTGTTAATGCTTTTCCAAAATGTTTTTCCGCATCACCTAAATAGTATAGACCATTTTGCTTTAAGTTTCCTCCTTCCCTTTTCTTCCCCAATTATAATGAAGAGTCGGCTTCTTAAACCCGAAGGTCATTCAGTGAGTTTTCTACAATAAGTCCCCATCACTGAATTTCCCATAAGGTTTTTCACATTTAAGGTAAAATTTAGAGTCAATAGTTCTTTTCTGGCATGCTTGATGGGACCAAAATTTTGAATAAGCCTAATATAGTTTATGAGTCACAGGCCCATTACCAAGAGTCAAACAGCCTTAAATCCCAATTTAATCCTTCCACCCCTGGTAAACGTCCATTCGGCTGCAACCTCTTCTTCCCAGAGCTTACCTATCTTCCCTGCAGTCGCTCCTACGGTAATGGAGCAAGTTCCTCCTAGAAATTTTGTGACCTGGAATAACGAAAGCCCTCTCAGTCCCCCCACTCAACCTGTAGTATGGGGACCGATCCCCTCTGTCGTGCTAAAGGCCATCCCTAAATTCACTGGAGAATGTCACAAGACCCCTAGGGAACATCTACAAGATATAGCCAATGTCTGCACCATCCATGGTATCATCGAGCAAAATGTAGCCTTGAGATTGCTCGTGGCATATTTTAAAGGAAGAGCTCTAGATTGGTACAATTAACTAGGTCCAAATACTATAGTGGATTCGGATCAGTTGGGGGACTGCTTCTTTCAGAGATTCTCCGACAAGGTCGATAGATCATCTTTGATGCACCAATTGATTATGATAAAGAGAGCCCCTCGAGAAGCAGTGATTGAATTCAACTTAAGATTCTATAGGACCTGGCAAAGAATATCGTTGTCTGCCCCCCCTCTTGCAGATATGGCATTCGTCTTTTATCTGAAAGCCTTCAACTCTGACATACTAGTAATGATTCAATCTCTAGGAGGCAATACCCTCCCACAAGCGTTTGAAATAGCAGTCCAAGCAGAAAATAATATGATCGATGTCGAGAAGCTTGCGTCATGACCACTCATGTCGGTCTTTCTCAAGATATCAAATTAGGCCTTTGAAGAGGTCGTGCCCAGCACATCTGCTCCTTAATCTATGTATATGTACCCCAGTCCCTAGCAAGCATATTCACCTCCACAATTGTCTTTCGCCGCAGAGATCAGCGATATGAAAAAATTGTTGAGAACCTTCTCAAATAAGATCATCAATCTGAAAAGGTCTCAAATCCCACCTGCAAGAGCCCCTTTTCAACAAAATTTCTAAGGGAAAAGACCCACATATCAGCAGAACCAGTATGCAAACAACCGAACTTCCCCAAGCCAGCCAAATGGCCAAATAGTCTTGGTACCCAATCCTTTGTAGATCGTCTACCCTAACACCAGTAAGGAGTTGACAGTGGGGCAACATAATCTAGCAAACGATACTAATTCTTAGTGTTTTCCATGTAACAATGGCCACGCTCCAGTAAATTGTTCGAGAGGCAATTTGTAACAAAAAATTGCAAAGCAACGGAACTTAGGCATGGTACCAGATGATTCGATTTACGCATCTCCTAGCATGGATAATGTGTCTCTCATTGCCCAGATGCGGGGTATGTCAATACAACAAGAGGTGGAGATAGCTCCAGACCACGCACTATTCTCTTGGATGGAGGATGAAGATGTTGTGCTCACTAATGGTGCAACCACATCAAACTTGGGGGATCCCCAAGTGCAATCAGATTACAACCTCCACTCGAAAAGGTGCTTCACTGGGGAGAATATAACCACACCGGGGAGAGTGGTCGCAAATAAAGCTCCTGAACAACCCATAGTTGCTATCACATACCCAAGAAAGGAGTGTATACCCTATAAGCCAAGAGAGCCAAAGGTGTCAGTGCCTACAAAACTGGACGTGGTGGAACAACTGAAGAAAGCCCCAACCAACATCTCTTTATGGGATCTCCTTAGTATCCCGGAACAAAAGAATCGGCTAAAAGAAGCCATGTCCGAGATGCGGAAAAATGCAAGCGAAAATGCAACTAAATCTCTGCAGATCAGTGAAGAAAGATTTCAGCCCTCCACGGATAGATCGTGTTCATCAACTGTGTTGAAAAATGAAGCCATGCCTCCTAAATCTCAAATGGAAGGTAATCCTAAACCAAATCATTTCTATCTGACCCTCATAGTTGGGGATAAACTTTTGCACAATTCTATGATAGATTATGGTGCTAGCACCACCGTCATGCCTAAGCAAATCGTTGAGGTTTTGAATATCAAATACGATCCTTTAAATAGGAGTGTTATGCAATTAGATGGAAATAAAGTCCAGACTGTGGGTCTTATCAAGAACCTTTCATTGACGTTGTTCACGTGTCCTAGTGTTACTGTGCCTCAAGAAGTGGTAGTTATTGACATCCCACCCGGTTTTGGGCTCTGCCTTTCCTGAGATTTTACTATCAAAATAGGAGGTTACTTATCCTTAGATTGGTCCCACCTTATCCTTTGAACCCAACGTGGTGCCAAACTCAAAATCCTTTCAGAGCCCCTTCACATTGAACACGTAGTGGATCAAGCCATGCTCAATCTTGAACCCACTCACACCTCCATCTCAAACAAAGAAAGGAAAACCGTACAACTTCTGGAGGATGAGGAAGTGAACGGGGATATTTCACCTGATCAAGAGATTTTTCTTAATGATTCATAGACTTTGACCCATACTCCAACTACCATGCCATAGGTCTAGGTACTTACTACATTTTTGATGAAAATTAGGTCATTCCAAAACTTACCAAAGAACCATTGACTGAAGAAGAGTTGTCTTCTGCACTCTGGACCCTACACTTTGATTGTGCAAGATGCAAAGTAGGTTCAGGGGCTGGAATTTACCTCACTTCACCTTCGGGTCAACGGATCCTAAAGTCTTTTCATCTACAATTTGCATACTCTAACAATGAAGCAGAATATGAAGGACTGATCCAAGGCTTGAGCTTGGTGGAAAGGATGGGTATAAAGCAATTGAAAGTTTTGGGTGATTCTGAGCTGGTTGTGTACCAGGTTCAAGGAATCTCTAGTGCCAAACATGTTCGTATGAGATCCTACCGTCATAGGACATGGGATCTAATCGAAAGCTTTGATGCTTTCAATATCCAGAAAATTCCTTGAAAAACAAATGTTGCTATTGATCAGATGGCTACTGTTGGATCATAATTTGACCCTGTTGTGGACCTGCTCGCCAACTCCCAGACAATCTGTGTGGTTGTTCGGCCTACTATTCCTGACAATGACACCCACTGGAAAGTTTTCAAAAGTGATAAGCAGATCGCCTTGTTCATTCAAAACTCAGGGGAGTTTGCAGATCAACTACAACCTAAGGTAAAAGAAGCTTACGAGGATCAGATCATTCAACTAAAATCCAACAAGCTCCCTAATGGATTAATCACCCTGGAAAATTTGTTCGACCATGATGATGCCAAAAATGATAGGCAAAAGCTTACAGCTGATAAAGGGGACTATGCTGAAATGTCAATAGGAGGTGGGAGAATACTCAAGGTCGGAAAGGAGGTTCCTTTAGAAGACCGAAAGAGATTGGCCTGATATTGTGATGAATATGTAGGTGTACTAGCATGGTCCTATGAAGATTTGAAAGGGTACAATCCCAGCATCATTCAACACACCATCAAGATTACCGATGAAGCCAAACCACTCTGACAGAAGCAGAGACCTGTCAATCCAAAAAATGAGTCCCTCATGGCCAAGGAGTTGAAAAAGCTGATAGAATCAAAAATCATCTACCCCATCAAGCACAGTACATGGGTATCCAATATGGTGCCAGTCAGAAAAAAGAATGGAGACATCCGGCTTTGCATGGATTTCAAGGACTTAAACCAAGTGTCTCTAAAAGACCATCATCCTTTGCCACCAATGGAACCATTGTTAAGCACGGTGGCAGGGTCAGAGATGTTATCAATGTTAGATGGTTTCTCGAGTTATAATCAAGTATTGGTGAAGCCGATGGATCAACATAAGACAACCTTCACGACCAAATGGGGAACATTCGCCTATCAAAAAATGTCGTTTGGGTTGTCGAATGTCGGTGCGAATTTTCAAAGAGCTATGGACCTAGCCTTCAAGGAGATTATCAATAAAATCATCCTTATATATTTGGATGACTTAACCATGTTTTCAAAGCACAAATAAGATCATTTCGATCATCTTGAGCTAGTGTTCCAAAAGTGTCTAGAGTTTGGGATGTCTTTGAACCCAAAGAAATGTATTTTTGGAGTCCTGCAAGGAAAATTACTAGGGCACGCAGTGTCAAAGGAAGGATTCTCTATCGATACTGATCGAGCTAAGGCAATAAAGGAGCTTCCCCTTCTTGTCAATAAAAAGGGTGTCCAGCCTTTCCTAGGTAAGCTTAACTTCGTTAGCCTCTTTATTTCAGACTTTGCAGGGATGGTGAGGCCTATCACCCTGATGATTAAGAAGGAAACGCATTTCAAATGGACTCCCAAAGATAAGGATGCTTTTGAGAAAATAAAAGATGCTATCTACTCAACCCCCATGCTATCCAACCCCGATATTTCTAAGGATTTCATAATGTATGTTTTCTCTAGCCACTATAGCATTGTTGTGGTCCTAACCCACAAAGACGTAGAAAAAGGGGGTGAGAACCCTATAGATTTCCATTCTGAGAGTCTAAAGGAATATGAGGCTAAGTATAATTTCATTAAAAAGCAATCTTTGGCCTTAGTCAAGGGTCTTAAGAAATTTAGACACTTCATCGCCTGTAATAAGACTACCATGTATGTTGCTCATCCTTCAGTCAGAGAATATATCATGGAAGGAGACATAATAGAGAAGAGAAAGAATTGGATTAACAAAATCTTGGAGTACGAAATTGATGTCAGGACCACCAAGAGAATATGTGGCAAAGGTTTGTGCAAATACATAGCCCAAGAGTTCAAACCCCGAGAAACCGAGATGGCCACAGAAGAAGTTGTAATGGTCACCTTTGAACCAGCAGAGACATGTTGGATGGAGGCTCAGAAATATTTAATGAAGATGAGGAGTTTTCCTGAAGGCCTCCCTAATGCAGAGTGGACAACAAGAAGGTAAGAAGACCCAATTCACCCTTTTAAGCCTAGACAAAGCTTATCTCAACCCACAACTAGGGTTCTACACACACACTAATGTACTCAATCAATGACAACACTTTCTAAGGAGGGTTAGGGCTATTTTAAAACCAAGGACACTCATCCTATGCCTTTCACCCAAGTTTGAGGACTTCCTATTGCACCTGGGTCAAGGAACCCCCAATTAGGCCTATTCCTTGTAGCCCTATTTGACCAGTATTTCTCAAATAATTCAAATTTCCTTCAAAGAAACCTAGGAAAAAATTACATTTTGGGGTACCTTTTTGGTACTTACATCCAATTCCAAGAGATAGAGTTATGAACTTTCTCCATAACCCCTAAGCACCTACTGGGTTGGCAGACCTAATAGGCCTAATTAAGTCCATTTTCCAAAGCAGCTGCTTAAGAATGGGGTTGCAGAATATAACTCACCCCTTGGGCATGTTCTTTAGGTATCTAATGAACCAAAAGCACCCTTAGATCGGTTCCCAAACTCTCCTTAGGTGATTGTTCTCTCATTCCTCCTCAAGGCTAGGCTAAACACATGATTTTGTTTAACCTAGGGTATGGTGGAAACCACACCAAAACTCACTCCCAGATTCCACCACTTTGGAATAAAAATATACACATCCTTAAACTACATTTACCAAAGGGTCAATGAGTTCCTCAATAGGATTTGCAGGTTAGGGTCATGTTTTTGGTGAAACCCTAAGTACCGGGTCCTTGAGTGACAGTTTTTGGTAAACTGCCTACAACTTGCTCCAGACTCCACCAATTCGAGTCAGACCACTTGTAGTCAAATGTGCACTCACACCACAATCCAACCAATTCAAAAATTCATGCCAACCAATGCTCTATCAGATCGTACAGTACGGAAAACCAATGAAAATGGGCAAAATTTGAGTTTTTGTTTATTCAAACCACCAACTTCTTACATTCATTATCCCACCAACTCACACGTGATCTCTAAGGCACAAATAGGCCTTCCCCCAATGGCTACAACTGATTTTCAACTAGTTAGGACCGTTGGAACTTCTTTGCCAATCGGTGGGGAAATGTTGCTTAGCAACTTTTGCAACTTTTGCAACTTTTTACATCTTTTGACAATTTTTCAATTTTGACATTCCAAAGTCCCTAATGGACTTGTAGAACAATCCTAAGTCTAAAAAAACTTAGGGTACAACTTAATAACCTACCTCCTACCCTACATGAACCCATGGTCAGAGTTGGTCACTAGGTTTATAAATGACCTAGAGCCAACTGACCTTACAAGAGGTTCTTTATTACATTCATAGGTTCCAAAGATCCACATTGATTCAAAACACCATTCTAGGGTGTAGGACCATCTACCAACACACAAAAAATAAAAATAAAACAAAACCAAGAGGTGCCCTACACCATACTCCCGGGGTTAGAAAAAACTCAAGTCTCTTGAGTTGGCAAATCTGGAACCTTGCATCCAATCTTCTCCAAAGCCTGCTCTGTCATCCAGGTTGCATCTTCTAAGGGTTTGTCCTTCCATTGGACTAGGTACTCATAATAAGTATGCCTCCTTGTTTTCTTACTCACCCTCCTGTCAAGTACATGCTCAACTACAAGCTTAGGATGCTTAGGTAGGTCTTGTAACATCTCTGCCCTACTGGAATCATCTGGACCTGCATCACACACATTACTAACGAGACCTTTATATGCATAGATATTTGAAACATTGAAAGTGCTAGAGAGACCAATTTCCAATGGGAGATCAATCTTGTAGGCATTGCTACCACACTTTTGAATGATCTTGAAAGGGCCTATCTTCTTCATTATCAACTTGGTGTATTTATCCTTAGGTAGTCTCTCCTTCTTGAGATGAATCATCACCATATCTCCAACCTTAAAGTACAAATCTCTCATTTTCTTATATGTTGCATGCTTGTACTTATCTAAGGTTTTTTCTAACCTATCCTTGACTTGTTGATGGATATCCCTCATTACTTCTGCAAAGTCCTCAACTTGTGCACTTCATTTGTCCAAATCTTTTACATCTTTCAACTCCAATACACCTCTAGGGCGTGATACATACACTATCTCAAAGGGATTGTGACCAGTGCTTCTATTCACTGAGTCATTATAAGCAAATTATGCTTGAGAAAGTATTGAATCTCATGTAGTTCCTTAATCCTTAGTCAGACACCTTAATAGATTTCCAAGTGACCTATTGATGACCTCAGTCTGTCCATCAGATTAGGGATGATAGGCTGATGTGAATGACAAATTGGTACCCAACTTTCTCCAAAGAGTTTGCCAAAAATGTCCAAGAAACTTAGAATCCCTGTCTGAGATAACTGACAATGGCAAACCATATAATCTTACAACCTCCTTAAAGAATATACCTTCTATATGGGATGCATCATGTGTGGTTTTACAAGGTAGAAAGTGAACCATTTTGGAAAATCTGTCAACAACTACATAGATGCTATCATGACCCTGTTTAGTCTTTGGAAGTCCTAATACAAAATCCATGTTGACTGAGCCCCATGGCTTGCTTGGTATGGGAAAAGGAGTATACAAACCTACATTTGAACTACTACCCTTGGCCCTCTGACATATCACACAACCTTCCACATACTTTCTGAGCTTAGTCTGCATCTTAGGCCAGAAATAGAATCTCTTAACCAACTCAAGGGTCTTGTCAATTCCAAAATGACCTGCCAATCCCCTACAATGCTTCTCTTTCACAATTTTTTCCTCATGGAACCTTTAGGAATGCAAAGTTGACTTCCCTTGAAAAGTAGACCTTCCCACATAATAAAATCTGAGAACTCATTATGGTACTTGTCACCCTTTTCCTGATATACTTGGTATGCTTCTTGGAAATCATCATCTCCTTGGTACATGTCCTTCATGGAATTAATGCCTATGCTCTCCAACTGAATCTCTTTTACTGTCAAGTTCCTCCTGCTAAGGGCATCAACTACCTTATTTGTTACTCCTTTCTTGTGCTTGATGGTGAAAGTGAATGCTTGAAGGTATTCCATCCACTTAATATGTCAATGATTCAACTTGTCCTGTCTATTCAAGAAACTCAGAGCATGGTTATTAGTATAGACTACAAATTCCATTGGCAACAGATAATGCCTCCATTTCTTCAAGGATTGGATCATTGCATACATCTTTAAGTCATAGGTTGAGTACTTTTGTTTAGCCTCATTCAATTTTTCACTAAAGAAGGCTACTGGTCTACCTTCTTGGCTCAAGACTCCCCCTACTACCTTGTTACTTGCATCACATTCTATGGTGAAAACCTTATGAAAATTAGGTAAAACCAATATAGGTTGTTCTGCTACCCTCCTTTTCAAATACTCAAAGGACTTGTCTGCTTCACTAGTCCATACAAATTGACATTTTCTACCCCCCTTGATAGTATCAATCATAGCTACACATACATCACTAAAATTATTAATAAACTTCCTATAGAAGCTTTCAAGACCATGAAAACTCTTTACCTCACTTGCATTTCTAGGTGTAGGCCAATTGAGGATTGCTTCCACCTTGGATGGGTCCACCTTGAGATTGCTCTTGGAGATTAAAAAACCAAGAAACACCAACTCTTCCTGCAAGAAGACACACTTCTCCAAGTTGATCTTCAACTGTTCTTCATTCAACCTTTTCAATACCAAATCCAAGCGTGTTAGATGCTCATCCCTATCCTTGCTAAAAATCAGAATATCATCTAAGTACACAACAACAAAATTATTGATAAAAGGTTTCAAGACTTCATTCATGAATCTCATGAATTTACTAGGGGCATTTGAGAGGCCAAATGGCATAACTAGCCATTCATAAAGTCCTTAATTTGTTTTGAAGGTTGTGTTCCACTCATCTCCCTCTCTTATCCTGATTTGATGGTAATCGCTCTTCAAATCCACCTTAGAGTAGTACTTGGCTCCTGCTAGATAGTCCATCAAGTCCTCTATCCTAGGCATAGGGAACCTATACCTGATTATGATCTTATTTATGGCTCGAGAGTCCGTACATAATCTCCATGTACCTTCTTTCTTAGGGGCCAATACTGCAGGGACAACACAAGGGCTAATGCTCTTTCTTATGAGTCCCTTTTCTAGAAACTCATGTACTTGCCTTGCAAGTTCTTCATTTTGATTAGGGGTCAATTCATATGCTTCTTTGTTGGGCAATGTTGAGCTTGGTATAAGGTCAATACAGTGACTCACATCTCTGAAAGGTGGCAGGGTCTCTAGTTTGCTTCCTGCAACTATACCCTTGTATCTTTCCAACAACTCCTTCACTTCCCTAGGACTTGCAGTACTTTCTTGCACCTTATCTTCCATTTTCTTTCTCACTTCTTCTCTTTTCTTTACCACTATGGAAAAGCATGGGGTACCCTTCTCTCTGATTGTATGTATAAACTCCTCTTTACCTACTAACATGACACTAGTCACAACATGACTGTCCTTACCATCATCTGGTAGTGAAGTTATAGTGTATTGCACACCATCTTTAGTTAACTTGTAGACATTTTTTCTCCAATCATGTCTTGAGTTTGCATCATATTGCCATGGTCTTCCAAGGAGTAAATGGAAAGCATCCATCTCTGCAACATCACACAAGATCTTGTCTCTATATTTGTCTATTTGAAAATCAACCCAAACTTATTCACTTACCAAGGCTTGCTGCTCTTTGCTCAACTGTGAGACTTTGTAGGGGCGGGGATGAGGAAGTTTCTTCAATCCAGTCTTGCTGACCATCTTAGTTGAAGCAAGATTATTCATTGACCCTGAGTCCACAATGACTCTGCATACCTTTCCACTTGCCTTGCAAGTAGTTCTAAACAGTGTCTTCCTCTGTGGTGGCTCCTTGACAGCTGGTACCTTCAAGAGGGTCCTTTAGAACATTAGACACTCCCCTTGCTCTAGGTTTGCATGTCTTGAAGGTGAGTTCACACTTTGGGTGTCCTCCTTCTGTGCCAAATGAACTCTCCTTTCTCCACCTTGACTGTTAGAGCCTTATTTTTTGGGGCATCTAAATGACTGATGGCCAACTTGATTACATGTGAAACACCTTCCAGTGAACACATTGGCTCCTCTACCTCCAAATATACCTCAGATATTTGGTCTCCTTCCTCTGAAACTACCCTTGTGACTTGGTTCTCCTTCTGATTCCTGATTACTTGACTCTCCTTGTGGTTTAGGAGATGTTCCTCTTCCACCAAATCTACCTTTTCCTCTAAAGTTACCTCCTCTTCCTCTACCTTGTTGGTCTCCCTTCCTTCTAAAATTTTCTTCAATCCTTAGTGCCATCTGATAGCATTTGGCAACTGTCTCCAGATTGAAGAAACTTAATTCATCTTGAATGGCATACTTGAGGCCATTCATGTATCTTGCCAACTTTTGCTTCTCATTCTCTGGCACCCTTTGCTTCTCATTCTCTGGCACCCTTGCTCTTAAGGACAGTTTGTGGAACTCCTTTGTGTACCCACTGACATCCAAATCCTTTTGTCTTAGGCTATGCAACTTCTTGTGCATTGTAACTTCATAATCCTCAGGTAAAAATTGTATTTTAACCTTTGCAACCATCCTCTTCCATGATGAGATGGGGTTCTTTCCCTCTTCTACTCTCTCATTTTGCAAGAAGTTCCACCAACTAAGGGCAGATCCTTTCATCTTAGACTTAATAGTCTTCATCTTTTGGTTCTCACACACATCTTCACACTCAAAGTGATTCTCTAAGGCCTCCAATCAATCCATCACCTCCTCTGGGTTCATCTTCCCAGTAAACACAGGTAGGCTTGCTTTGTCATCTCTTCTACCTACTCTCTCAAGGGCTTCAAGGAAACTTCTTTGATATGCAGGTATCCTTTCTCTTGCCTGCAAAAGGGAATCATCCTCATTCCCTTATTCCTCTTCTTCTTCAGAGTATCCTTACTTCTTATCCATCTTACCCTTCAACCTATCCAATTATTTCATCATCTCTTTGTTGGTTGTCGCCTGCTCTCTTACCAACTTGGCCAATTCAATGTTGGTCATCCTTCTTCCATCACTAGTGTCTTCTCCTTATGAAATATTACCAGCCTCCTTCTTCCACCCTCAAGAACCTTAAGGATCTGATACCACCTGATACATAGTGGGAAAAAAGAAGGTAAGAAGACCCAATTCACCCTTTTAAGCCTGGACAAGGCTTATCTCAACCCACAAATAGGGTTCTACACACACACTAATGTACTCAATCAACCACAACACTTTCTAAGGAGGGTTAGGGATATTTTTCAACCAATGACACTCATACTATTCCTTTCACCCAAGTTTGAGGACTTCCTACTGCACCCGGGTCAAGGAACCCCCAATTAGGCCTATTCCTTGTAGCCCTGTTTGACCAGTATTTCTCAAATAATTCAAATTTCCTTCAAATAAACCTAGGAAAAAATTATATTTAAGAGTACCCTTTTGGGACTTACATCCAATTCCAAGAGATAGAGTTATGACCTTGCTCCAAAACCCCTAAGCACCTACTGGGTTGGCAGACCTAATAGGCCTAATTAGGTCTGTTATCTAAAGCAACTACTTAAGATGGGGTTGCAGAATCTAACTCACCCCTTGGGAATGTTCCTTAGGTATTTAATGAACCAAAAATACCCTTATAATGGTTCCCAAACTCTCCTTAGGTGATTATTCTCTCATTCCTCCTCAAGGCTAGGTTAAACGCATGGTTTTGTTTAACCTAGGGTATGGTGGAAAACACACCAAAACTCACTCCCAGATTCCACCCCTTTGGAATCACAATATACATACCCTCAACTTTCATTTCCCAAAGGGTCGATGAGTTCCTCAATAGGATTTGCAGGCTAGGGTCATGTTTTTGGTAAAATCCTAAGTATCGGGTCCTTGAGTGATAATTTTTGGTAAACTGCTTACAACTTGCTCCAGACTCCACCAATTTGAGTCAGACTACTTGCAGTCAAACTTGCACTCACACCACAATCCAACCAATTCAAAACTTCATGCCAACCAATGCTCTATCAGATTGTACAGTATGGAAAACCAGTGAAAATGGGCAAAATCTGAGTTTTTGTTTATTCAAACCACCAACTTCTTACATTCATCGTCCCACCAACTCACAGATGATCTCTAAGGCACAAATAAGCCTTCCCCCTTACAACTGATTTTAAACTAGTTAGGATCATTATAACTTCTTTGCCAATTAGTGGGGAAACGTTGCTTAGCAACTTTTTCAACTTTTTACATCTTTTGACAATTTTTCAATTTTGACATTCCAAAGTCCTTAATGGACTTGTAGACAAATCCTAAGCCTAAAAAAACTTGGGGGACAACTTAAAAACATACCTCCTACCCTAGATGAACCCATGGTCAGAGTTGGTCACTAGGTTTATAAATGACCTAGAGCCAACTGACCTTACAAGAGGTTCTTTATTACATTCATAGGTTCCAAAGATCCACACTGATTCAAAACACCATTCTAGGGTGTAGAACCATCTACCAACACACAAACAACAAACAAAATCCAAAACCAAGAGGTGCCCTACACCACCCCCCCTCGAAAAGAGGAGATTCTATAGACTGCAGAACAACGATTTCTGCTTGGTGGATGGCATACTTTTCAAAAGAAATTTTGATGGAATCCTAGTCCGCTACGTGAGCCAAAGCCAAGCTAGCAAGATTTTACATGAATTTCATTATGGTTCATCAAGAGGTCACTTTTCGGCACAAACTACCATCATCAAGATCACCTATGCCGGATATTTTTGGCCCTCTATGTTCAAAGATGTGCACACCTTTGTGAGGGAGTGCAAAGAATGCCAGTATTATAGTGGCAGGTGTAGAAAAGCAGTGATGCCACTCAGGCCTATAATGGTGGAGGAACCCTTTGCTCAATAGGGACTTAACTTCAGAGGGATGATCAATCCCCCAAGCCCGATTGGACACAAGTGGATCTTAAACCGCTATTGACTACTTCACCAGATGGTCTGAAGTTGTTCCCCTGAAGAATTCGTCAAAGACCGAGATATTGACGTTTCTGGAGGATCAAGTGTGTTGATATGGTCCTCCAAAGACCATAATATTAGATAAGGTGTGTGCATTTGTAGGTTCAAAAATCACCCAATTTTCCCTAAGCAAAGGTATTTACCTAAAAACCTCCTCAAATTACTATCCGCAAGTAAATAGACTCGTCGAGTCCACTAACAAGAATCTCATCAGACTCATTAAAAGGATAGGCTCAAAGCACAAAATGGAGTGGCATCACCACTTGAGGAGCATGTTATGGGCTGACCGGATAACGCCCAAGCAGGTCTTAAAGAATTCCCCATGTAAGTTGGTCTATGGTAAAGACGTGTCGTTTCCCGTGACTTTGGAAATCCCAGCCTTGCAATTACTTAAGTCTATCGAAGTCGCAGAGAATGGTCCCATGGACGTAAGGTTGGCGGAAATTATGGAACTAAAAGAGGCAAGGGAAGTTGCATTCATGTCTCTTCAGAACTGTCAACAAACCATCAAGAAGTGGTTCGACAATAAAAAGAGTTCTGACCCAGAATTCAAACAAGGTGACCTTGTTTTGAAGTACAACGAAAGGGCGGCCAAGCCTGGTCAGCATGCCAAGTTTGATGGGTTATGGGAGGGACCCTTCTGCATCATAGGTTGCAAAGGGTTCAATTCTTTTGATCTTGAAGATATGCAAGGAGACTCTCTCAAGATCCCGGTCAACGGATTCCACCTTAAGCCTTTTCATTAGCGGTGTTTCTCTAATGTACATAATGTAAATAGTGCTTTTGTGTGCCTTATTTATTTAATTATGTTCCTTCATGCTCTCCCGAGGCAAAGTGAAAGTCATAAGATACACAATAATTAAGAAAAAAGAAGCAAGATGAAGTCTTCAAAGATAGGCTACCATTTCCTCAAGGATCCTCTTTATCCTCATCGTCCTCCATCTGGAAATCAGAGTCTCCAGCATCATCTGCAACATCTTCTCTCTCTGACCACTCATGGTCAGAAATGCCACCAGGCTCCTCGACTATGGACACAACAACTAGATTCGATTGGATGTGCAGCGTCAAGACCCATGGGAATATGTAATCCCTGAAGTCGGTGTACAATCCAAAATAGGAACTATCAAGTGGATTCGGAGAAGAAACTCTGCAATGATCTCCACTCAAAAGCGATAAGATGACAACGTCATTGTTCTCAGACCGCCGATAAGCAGGTGTCGGGTCACCTCCTCACTAGAAGTGATGAAATGCCTCAAATCCGCCACCAGAGATAGGCCTCTGAAAGGGACGTGGTATGCCACAACATCCTCCAAACCCCCCAGATAATCCCGAGAAAAGATTGCTTTAGTGAGCTCTGAGGTTAGAAGCCCAATCATTCTAGAATCTAGCAATGAAGCCACGAAACGTGAACAAATGTTCGTGTTTACATGGTATTGGTCCACGTTGTCTATAAAGTCCTCATCGAGCACCCATTTGATAGTAGCAATGATCAAGGGATTCTTCCGCCTTGTCATCCTCTGCAGCCTTCAGTCAGAAATATTTTCGAGGAAAGTGACCCGAGCCTTACTATTGATGAGCTTGACGAGGGTATCCATTTCTTGAAGAAGCTCCATCGTTGAAGTTGATACTGTGTAAAGTAATGTCTTAAAAGATAGATTTATAACGAATTCTCAGCTCCAGGTGATAATTGGTAAAAACACCAGTGCTCCTGAATTCTGACGCACCTGTCATTCCTCATCAATTCGCACAAGTAGGTGAAGTTTGGTTCGAAGTTGGCAAATGTCATGCTCAGTACCTCAAAGAAAGAGGCAATGTCCTCAGATGCCATGCGTATGTGTAGGTACATCATGTTTAAACCATAGTCCCCACAAGACTGTCTTAACTTGTGCGAGCCCGGTTGGCTGTTGATATTCTTCATTAAGGGGAAGATCCGTTCAGACAAGCAAATTGTCTCAAGTGGCTTCAATTAACGACGAACATAGAAAGTTTTCTCTTGGGAATCATAGATGGCAGCACTCGTGCTCATCAAGATTAATTGTGACTGTAAAATGAATTGGCATACGTGCAAATGGCCGCTCGTCATTAAGCGCCTTCTTTTGTGAAGATCTAGGCATGTAGTGCATTAAAGGAAGGAGGTCGCCAGATATTCATCTTATTGCTCATTTTGCAACCTAAGTGCCCAAAAAACTTTTGAAGAGTCAAGAGAGAAAGGTTCTCTGGCAGAAAATGGAAGCGGAAGCAACTCTCTCAAGTTTTGTTTAGGGAGGATTATGGGTAGATGTTTTTGGCAAACTCTCTTATTCTTCCCACGCTATTTCGCCCAGGCTGGAATATCCGAGAACTAAGGCCAATTCCAAGACGATTACCTAGAACACATCTGTAGTGATAGATTCTTTTGAGAGTGTTGTTGATCCCGAGCTCCATAAATAGCCCAAAAACCTCAAAGAGGCCGCATGCAGTAGAATGATTCATCATAGAGCGGAGCTGCAATCCATGACAACTCATTTCTGGAACAGTGGCGCCCCTCAATTTGTGGGCCCCATGGTTCCACACTGTCCAGAGTTCGTGGTTGTGTGTGCCAATGGGTTCGACCCTGTTTCCTACTCAATTAGCGGCTCTTTCTTGAAAATGGTAATATCCCAAGAGGCCATGAGGGACATGATGTGTTGTCCCATTTTTGAAGGGACAAAGGTGTTCTCTGAAGCTATCATGGAAGAATTTTAGAACACCAGAAGAGATGTTGTCTCTTTCTGTCATGGTGCCCTCAATCGAAGTTTGTCATCCAGACTCCCAAGACTCCCCTTGTCTTATAGTGACTTGAGACATGATGACCTCAAGGATATTTCATCTACTCTTGCATGGTTATGCGGTCACGATAATGACCAGGAGATCACTGTTGCTATGATGGGTTTCCTATTCGGGGTCTTTCCATTTTGACTTCTCTATCCTCATAGCCAGAGAAATGGTAAAGCAACTATCTGAGTTTCAACAGTTTCAGCTTTTTAGATTCGCCTTAGTCCTTGTTCACCTGCTCCTACACCAAAATGAGGTTTTCTTCAGCCAATACATGTGATTGGCTATCTATGATGAGTCAAAGAACAAGATGTCGGTGTCAGCTTGGACACCCATTCTATTGGCTTCTTATGACACCTATCAATTTTCTAATTATTTCTTAACTCCCGTCCTTAGGGACCTCGGTTCAATCCCCAATGAACCACTTGCCCATTTTTCTGAAGTTCATATGAATTGGATGTACAATGAACTCCCTCCTTGTGACTGGTTCTTTGGTAGCAATTTTTTCTTTGTCCGAGTACATGGTTTCTTGGAAGAACCCTTCCGCTTACCTATCTATGTCACCAAAAGGACCCTCGCCCTCAAAATTGCACGATAGTTGGTGAGAATCGAAAGGGCCATAAGGGCGGGGAAGCATGACATCTCCATTACAAAGGACCACAAATCTATTGGCCCCATCACTTTGGTTCAGAGAAACATTGTCGAAAATGTCCTGACATCTAAGTTGGCGCAGCTTGGCTTAGTGGTGATTGATGATACTTGGAGTTACGACCCAGATGGGTGCCTTTCTAGAAGAAAGAATGCAGTAAAACACGAACCACAGAGCTCGTGGGAAGGGAACACTAATCCACAGGTGGATGACCCAATCTCTATGTGGGTCTCAATGATTTTCCCGTGCTAAAATGACTCCCGTGGTTGAGCTTCTACTCCATCATGCAAAAGTACAATCTCACAAAACCCATCCCCCAGACCATGCTGGAAGCCATTACTTTAGATTCTTGGCCTAGGAAAAAGAGGGAGGACTTTTGGATCTACTGATAAGAAGTGAATTAGCCCAGGGCTAATATCGGGAATGCTCCTTTGGACGAGCGTTTTGAGCTTCAATGGCACCAGTACAACAAGTCTGATGAAGAGATAGGCGATAGCTCCCCACGTGGATACTCATCCCCCGAGGTGGCCCAACGACATGACATAGAGGTTATAAGTATTGAAGAGAAAGATAATGAACCTCATATTCTTCTTCCTCTCGCCGGTTTTGCTCATAGACCCCATTCCCAGGTTGGTAAGAGGCAAGCTAAGAAGCAGGCGCCTGAGTCCCCTTCTAGTAAGAAGCAATATCTAGGTTCTGCAAAGAAAGGTTCATCTTCTCGAGCCCCAGAGATTCCCTCAGTTCCTCAGCGATCAGTGACTTCCATGGTTCAGGTATGCCCTTCTTTGTCTTTACCCTCTACTTAAGTTGTTTCTTCTACTACTACCCATTTCGTAGCTATGCATACCCAGATTCCCACTGCCCTTACGCTGGCACCCACCGGGACATCGGTTAACCCTCAAGAAGCATTTGTGTAGGTCTCCATTTCGTTCCCAACCCTTAATTTTATTCCCGCAGCATTTTCCTCATAGATGCCTAAAGCAACTACCGTCTCACATAGGCTTGGTTTTGGAGAGTCCACTCCTCCCCCAAATGTTAGAGTAGCGTCCGTTGATCCATTTTCCTCAGGAGCCTCTCCTTTCATCCCATTGTTTTCTCCAACCACGCTTGCATGCCCTATTCAGACCTCTTTTGGTGGCCCTATTTCCCAATTCCCCTTTGTAATCCCTCCTAGTGCAGCATTTGTAGGCCAAGCTATTGCCAACCCAAACGATTATCAACAACAAGTTACTTATTCCAAGACTGTACGTATTGGCAAGACTAGCAAAAGAAAGGAAAAAGATGGTGTTAGGCTAGCCCGTCCGCACCTGCAAATACACTTCAGTGAAGAGAAGAATAGTCTTTTCTTTGCAACCATGTTCCCCAAGGTTGACAAGCCAGAAGCCCAAATGAGACCCAATGATTACACTCTGCATGCTATCGGTATCAACCTCCTAAATGATACTACATCTGACAAGGTTGAAATGATGGAAGAAACTTCGAAGGCCGTGTCTTCAGATTTCATCAAAAAGAGTCTTCATCTGGAGAAGATGCAAGCAGAGAATGTGAACCTTCGAGAATCTCTAGCCCAATAGAGAAAAGAAGACAAAGCTTGGAATGCTGAAATCAATCGCTTGCAGGGATTGTTGACACAGGCTAACTCAGAAAAGGGAAAGTTGCAGTCCACCCTTAACAATGTGAGTTCTCAGTTGAAAGGTCAAGAGGCAACAAGAAGTATGGCCTTGAAAAAATTGTAGGAGAAAGACCAAGAAATTCAGCAGCTAAAGGCAGCTTCCAGAGATGCCACCCAAATGCATGCACAGCTATGTGAAGAGATCCGCCTAAAAGAAGAGTATGCTCGGCAACTGAATGACGCACAGGTCATGCTTTCGAAAGAAAAAGCAAAGTTTGAAATAGAGTTGTGTGGAAAAGAGAGTAGCCTAGAGCAAGCCAAGAGGAAATTCCTGGACACAGAAGTTTTATTGCAGTAGGAACAAGATCTCGTGTCGCTACTCCAACAAACCGTGCAGGATGGAAGTGCCAAAATCCTTGCTCTAGAGAATCAAGTGGTTTTTGAACAAGATAGGTGCAGAAAGCTGCAACATGAAATAACAACAAAGGACAAGGAAGTCTCATAGTTGTTAAATATTCCTCCCTCTGTGGAGGTCTCTCGAGATTTTTCTCTGATCCTAGTGGAGTTATATGCTTCCCATTGGGAATGAATTAAGCAGTATAGCCCTTCACTACAACCTGTGCTGAGATTCCTCAGAGAAGCGCAATCCCTCTATGCCGAGGCAGGTGCCCTCGTCAACAACTCTATGCTTGTCATTGGTCCCAAGCTCCCTGTGGCCTAGGACTTAATCCAGATGTTGTATGCATCTCAAGATGAAGAGTTGAGAGAGAAAGAGATAGCAGATCGCAGGCAATTGATTAGGAAGACCAATATCTTCATCAACCAACATAGAGTGATTATGCACGCATTAGCGACGCTTGAGCCATTACAGATTTTAGTCTCGGACATCAAGCAACGCATAGAGAGGTTTGTTTCATTAGGTCTGCCTTCTCTGTTTCCTACAGATGGTTCTGTACTAGGAATTGAACAAGTGTTAAACCAGGTTGAGCATTTGCAACAAGATAGGACCTTCCTATAATGCCTGAACAATCCCATTTTGCTAGAAGAGGTCGAGCATCTCTTGCATCCCCTGGCTCAGCTCTAGGCGCTCTTAAAACTAGTCCATGATGAACCGACAAGCTTGCCATTTGATGAGATAATTTGTTTGGATCAACACTACCAGAATCCGGAGGTGCAAGTGTTGCCCTCTGAGGAAGAATGGTTTCCATTGCAGCGGGTCTTAGATCTGCTCTGCCCTGTTCTGACATGAAGTTTGGTCCCTAAACCAACAATTTTGAGTTCTAGCATTCCGCAAGAAGAATTCCCCCTTTTAGTTTCCAAGAAATGTTAACATTATTTCAGAGTCGTTTGAGGCGGCATTTTGATCGGGTGGCCCACGTTTTTATTTATTTTCTAGCTATGCTCCCCATACAAAATGTGCGAGCCAGATGTCATCTCAATGTTGTTTCTGATTGCTCTCTTTTTCCATTTGGAGTTTGGGGGAATGCAGAGTTGCCAAGTGGCTTGGGTTTTTATGACATGGCATTCCTCTCAGCCCCGTCATTCATCGTGCAAGTATAAGGACACTTGGTGCCTCCAGCATGCCCGATTTGGTTATGTTTATGTGCTCTTTTTCAGATGTCCTCAAAGTTGTCGCGTATCTTCCATGGTGGTTCATGAGTCAGGATGTGGTTCGCATCAAGGTTTTCTTGTTGAGCAGGTATGGAGATCATCACGATATGATGGAAATAACAACTTCGGGGGTGATTTTCCTGGGTATGATCTCGCAGGGTGCCACGATAGGTTTTCTAGTCAGAAGCAGTTGCTGGAAGGTTGTTGATGCTGCGAGCTATTAGCTGAGCCTAGGGCTCTATTTATGCTTATGTTTTCCTTGTTTTAGGGGTTCAGACTTTCAAAGAGTTTTTAGACTTTTGGCTCATTTGAAGAAGCCTTTATGTTTGATTTAATTTAGTGAATGATGGATAGATCATATTATGCCTATGGCCTCTGTGATGGTTTTATTTGAAACTTAATATATATTGACTTTTGTGTTGTTTTCAAGTTCAATAACTTTTGTGATATTTGTTGTGAGACTTCACGGATTAAACTATGTTTTGAGACTTGTTATCTGTTGAATGAATAGTTAATATCATCTTATGTTGAATGAGTGTTATGTTGGATTATTCTCTTGAATGGGTCTGGGCAAGTAGATTGTTGAATGGACTTTAAAATCAGATGTTTGTTGGTTTTATATGTTGTTAATGCTTTTCCAAAATGTTCTGGCGCATCGCCTAAATAGTATAGACCATTTTGCTTTAAGTTTCCTCCTTCCCTTTTCTTCCCCAATTATAATGAAGAGTCAACTTCTTAAACCCAGAGGTCATTCAGTGAGTTTTGCGCAATAGGTCCCCATCACTGAATTTCCCATAAGGCTGTTCACATTTAAGGTAAAATTTAGAGTCAACACCATCCATAGACCTGAACCAACTCCCCCAATGGGATACAACCAATCTGAAATTTTGTTCCTCCCCCTTTGACTGATATCTCTGTTAAGCTCTATTTTCACATAAATATCTCTCCCCCTTTGACATCAATGCCATAAATCTGACATAAACATCAAAAAATAAATAAAAAATAATCATAAATTCTCTGAACTACACAACTGACTACTCCCCCTGAGTAGTAGAACCAACACATCAATCTGGAATGAATGATAGCACTGATAATGCATACCAAACTGATGCTAATCAACATCACTCAAGTTTCTATCGGAGGGGCAGAAACTCCCAATCTCTCTCTGAAGTACTCAAATGATTCCTTAGGCAAAGGTTTAGTGAAGATATCTGCAATCTTCTCTTTAGTGTTTACATAAACCAGTCTGACTTCATTTGCTTCCACCTTCTCTTTTAGAAAATTATACTTGATACAAATGTGCTTTGTCTTAGAATGAAATACAAGATTCTTTGATATGTTAATAGCAACAGAGTTATCATAGTGCTTCATCCATGGAACTTGTGTACAGTTAGTAGCAACAACAACATACTCAGCTTCAGTAGTATATAAATAAGTATATGACTGTTTCTTGTTGATCCATGAAACTAGTTTCTTTCCAAGAAAGAAAACTTCACCGGATGAGCCTAATTGGTTACCTATATCTTCAGCCCAATCCACATCTGAACATGCTCATAGTGTAAAGTCATTATAAACCAAAAACCATACCTGAAAAATCCTTGAAAATATCTAAAAATCCTAGCTACCGGAGCAAGGATTCAACATAATCAATTCCTTCCTTCTGAAAATATTCTTTACATACCAATCTAGCCTTATTCCTTACAACTTGTCCATCCTCATTCAATTTATTCCTAAAGACCCATTTAGTTCCAATAACATTCTTATTTTTAGGTAGGGGAACTAAAGTCCATGTGTTGTTCTTTTCTATCTGATCTAATTGCTCTTCCATAGCTCTCATCCAACATTCATCCTTACATGCTTCATCTACTGATGCCGGTTCAATTAAAGAAATTAAGCATACCTCATCAGCTGCCAACCTTCTTCTTGTCCAATTATTGAATCTTTTGAATGATTCAACCTTACCTACCTCAGAGTCTTTTGAATTTTTGTTTCTCTGCTTTGATCTTCAGTTACTATTGAATTGTTTGGATCCAAGAACACTGAGAGGGGGAGTGAATCAGTGTTCTATCAGAAAGGAGAAATTTAACCTTATTAACACAACAACTAGAACATGAATATGATAATCATAAGCATCCTGATAACCTTCTAGAAGCCGCACCAACACCACTTATCGGATTCATCAAAAGATCTTCAACAAAGCTCTGTCGGTAAAACCCTTACCGGTAACCAAAAGGCTTAGTAGAACAAATGATAGCTTCCAAATCACCAAATATCAAACCAACTGAATGTGATACGCATCAGGAACACATGAATAACCAGTCCAAACCAATTCCAACATCCAGAACATACTGGAGAGGATCTCCAAATCAATATGATAATCCAACCACTCTACCGGAACCCGGTAGATAGTAAAACAACTAGTGTTGACATCAATGACAAACATCAATGCAACACATAATCAACTCCTCCAAATTGCCAACAATCTCCGCATTTGGCATTGATGGCAACACTAGATGTGAAAAACATCCAAGTGCCAAGAAATACCAAACAAGTCTCCCCTAAAGGAAGACATCCAACAATCTCCCCAAAATGATATGACAATGAAGTTTTGAACCAACAAACCAAACTCCCCCTATGAACGATATCCCTATTAAGCTCTATTTTTCACATAAATATCTCTCCCCCTTTGACATCAATGCCAAAAATTTGACATAAACATCAAAGAAAAATCATAAATCCTCTAAACTACACAACTGACTACTCCCCTTGAGTAGTAGCACCAACACATCAATTAAAAATGAATGATATCTTTGATAATGCATGATGGATTGATGCCAATCAACATCACTCAAGTCTCTACAGGAGGGGAAGAGACCCCCAATCAGTCTCTGAAGTACTCAAATGATTCCTTAGGCAAAAGATTAGTGAAGATATCTGCAATATTCTCTTTAATATTCACATACACCAGTCTGACTTCATTTGCTTCCACCTTTTCCTTCAAAAAATTATACTTTGATATAAATGTGCTTAGTCTTAGAATGAAATACCGGATTCTTTGATA